>NC_090373.1:30170150-30310150 GCF_036365525.1 Heterodontus francisci
TGGGTCGGGTCGGGTCGGGTTGGGTTCGGGCCGAGCCCAGATCGAGTTGGGTCGGGTTGGGTTGGGTCGGGCCGAGTCCAGATCGAGTTGGGTTGTGTCGGGCCGAGTCCAGATTGAATTGGGTCGAGTCGGGCCGAGTGCAGATCGAGTTGGGTCGGGTTGGGTTGGGTTGCGTTCGGGCCGAGTCCAGATCGAGTTGGGTCGGGTCGGGTCGGACACAAACAGTAAGTGCTCTGCTGGTAAGTATTAAAAATAGAAAAAAAAACTTACCTGAGCTGGGAGTTTGGGACGAAACTGAGTCTGTGCGGTGAGTGAGTGACGTCACTATGACGTCTCGTGCATGCGCTGCAGCTTCTTGCAGGTTCGATGTCAGGAACGTAAGTAAAGGGATGGTCGGGTCGGGCCGACTAGTGGCGGATTCGGGTTGGGCCGGACTCAGGGCAAGATCGGAGGGACTCGGGCAGGGTCAGGCTTGGGCCTGCTGTGGTTCGGTCGGGTTCGGGACGGGTTCTTTTTCCTTACCTAAAGCAGGCCTCTAGGTCATAGACCTGTTTCTTGCACCACAGTTGCTGTCAGATCTGTTGAGCATTTCTGATACTTTGTTTTTATTTCATTTGGTTTAACTGCTTTGTGCTTAGTAATGCAATACATTATTACATTATTGCCTCTTATAAAACCCTTTAGTGGCTCCAGAAAGGTTGTGCGAGAAGTGGTTTTGGCCTCTCTCAAATGCGCCTGCAGCAGTGGGATCTGCAGATGTCTGAAAACATTCTGGCCTGCACAATTTCCAGACTGACAGTGTAAAAGTACCTGGCCCTCCTCCACCCACCCACACCTTTGATTTATGCACATATTCCAGGAAGAAATTGACAACTACTTTACTGAAATTAGGATGTTACATACCGCCACAAGATTTCCCATCCCCGGAGAAACCGGCTAAACAGACACACATGAAGTCCGAGCCACCAGTGTAAATACAGCGAGCACGGTCGGGCGAATCGCAGTTGTGGGTTCCAGTTTGGCAAGGATTGTTGGGACGCTGAACAGCTATAAGATTTAAAACAAGCAATGTTTGCAGGTTAGTAACATTTCGTTAATAATTAAGGAGAGGGGATTTTTTTTCTGCTCATCAACTTTCACAATGACAAAGGAGGCAACAACAGTTTGCATTTATATAGTGCCTTTAACATAGCAAAACGTCTCAAGGTGCTTCACAGGAGTGATGTCAAAAAGTGTTGACACTGGGACACCTAAGGAGATATCAGGACAAGTGACCAATAGCTTTGTCAAAATGGATCGACTTAAAGGAGGCGGGTAGAGAGGCGGAGGGTATGACAAAACTTGGGGTCTAGGCAGCTGAATGTGTAGCTGCCAACGGTGGAGCAGTGGGAATCAAGAACACAAGAGGACAGAATGGGAGGAGTGCAGATATCTCAGAGGATTGTAGGGTAGGACGAGGTTATAGAAATAGGGAAGGGGTGAGGCCACGGAGGGATCTGCAGTGAAACCCCTTTATCCTGGTTTAAACTTTAGTAAAATTAGTAAAACAGCATAAAACCTTTCCCCGATGGAGTTAAAGGTTTGGTAGTAAGTTATGAAAGTGACTGTGAACACCAGATTGCTTGTAACATGTTTTGGACCAGTACATTGTAAAAACAAGGTCCTCTTAAGGTCTTAATAGTTACGAGTAAACCAAATTCCTGTCTTTGTTCTTTTTCAATGCAAGTTTTGTTTTGAAACATAGTTTTACGTTTAAATCAAAGCTGGAACAATGAGCGTTGAAAAAAAGGGTTTGGGAGTGGGGGGGGCGGAATCTGTTTTAATCTGACCATAGGATACTGAAGAGGTTAAGACAGGAAGTCAGGGGACGGGGGCGGGGAGGTCAGGGGGCAGTGGGCAGACTTTACTTCAGAATCTGGCATGTTTATATTTGAACATTGGCCCAATCTACATGGTGGACTCATCTTAATACAAACAGGCAGTTAACAAGTTTTATTAGTTTAATATTCAAACGCCCAACGTTTGTCGCTGCTATATCATGTAACTGCGATCACTCAATAACTTCAGTATTTTAGATGACTTTTCTGTTTATGTCCCTCAGTCCAAAACCCAAAACTGTCGAATGAAACAACAAAAATAATTGGCCAGTATTCCTCTGCTACTTTAAGGAAAAAGTGCAACCTCTCTGTCCAGTTACACCGTGTTTACATCGCGCTGATAGTTTAGGTGATTGGTGCAAAACCAGAGATAGACAGATGAGGTGAATCCAGCTTCAATTACCTGTCTGTGCACAGTAAACTAACTCAGCTAACCCTCAAAGGGTTAGGAATGGGTACCAAAAAGCCAGTGTTCCTTTTTAGGGAGGTTACAGGCTGGGGAGGGTGGGGTGAGAGAGAGGGTGAAGAGGCAGGGGGTGGGGAGGGGAGGGGAGGGGAGGGGCAGGGGCAGGGAAGGGGAAGAGGCGGGGTGGGGCAGGGAGAGGCGGGGCAGGGAGGAAGGGGCGGGTGGAGGGGAAGAAGCGGGTGGAGGGCAAGGGGAGGTAGGTTGGGTGGGGCAAGAGAGGGGCAGGGCAGGTGTAGTGTGGAGGGAGAACCAGGTGGAGAAGGGGGGGCAAGGTCGAGTTTGGGGGGAGAGGAGCAAGGCCAGCGAGGCTGGGAGGGGGGAGACGGAGATTGAGGTGGGTGGTGGAAGAGAAGGAAAATTCATTCTTTCCCATGCTCAGTTCCAGTCTCAGTATTCCCTTTGTTTTTCACTTGTTATCAATTTCCTGTTTTAACCTATTAGAATCTCAAAACAGTATATTCAATGTTTGTTTTTAAAAGAACTGAATTATTTTATCATGGTGAAATTGTTTTTTTCAGGTGACATCCCAAGTCTCAGCACCTGCTCACTCGGGTTTCAGTTGCCAATTGCGGGGCAAACTGTTTCACTGCTGTGCATTTAGTCACATAGGTATGTGGTGAATGAACAGGATGAATCATAAGCTGCTGCCATACCTGCCAGACACGTGTATGGAGCGGCGATTAGTGTAAAACCAGCGCTTCGTGCATGTTTATTTCATTTAGCTCATGCTTAAAGCTCTGGTCCCTTGTCTAACTCTGGGGCAAAAATGTGAATTTTGGAAAGCAATTCAAAGAACGGTCTCTACTGGCTAATCTTCGACATCAACTCCACTTTCCCGCCCAATGCCCATATCCCTTGATTCCCTAATGCATCCACAGCTCTCTGACGGAGAGAATTCCAAAGATTCACAACCCTGAGTGAAGAAATTTCTCCTCATCTCAGTCCTAAATGGCTGATCCCTTATCCTGAGACTGTGTCCCCAATTTTAAATTCTCTGAACAGTTCTCTGAACACTCTAGGATGCTTTCTATAAATTGTAGTTTTGGTTACTATCTCTAGCTTGAGTACTCTGAGTAATGACAGTTCCTAAGTTAGGAGTGAAGGAAAAGCAGGTGCAATTGTTCAACTAAAGGTTAGTAGAGCAATTGAATAAGTAATCAGGGAAGGTAATAGAAGGGGACTGAGTATAAATGCATCGCTGGAGAGGAAAAGGATAAAGAATGCAGCAAGAAGTTATGAATAAGGAGAGAGAGTTGATGGGTCTTTTAGTGTACTGGAACCATGAGTTCCAGTCTACTTACTTTGAAAACTGATTCCTCATTCCACGAATAGAGAGATCCCATACAATTCTGTAAAGTTATGGGGAGCAGAATCGCAACACAACCAACAAGGGTTTTGAAACAGTAGATTTGGATAAAGTGTCTAGTGGCAAGAGGGTTGGTAACCAGAGGACAGAGATTTGAGGTAACTGGCAAACGAACCAGAGGGGAGATGAGGAGAATTTTTTTTAATGAAGCGAGTTATGATAATCTGGAATGCACTGCCTGAAATTGTGCTGGAAGCAGATTCAACAGCAAATTTCAAAAGGGAATTGGATAAATACTTGAAAAGGCAAAGAAATGTCGGGCTTATGGCGAATGAACAAGGGAGTGGGACAAATTAAATAGCTCTTTCAAAGAGCCAGCCCAGACATGACGGATCAAATGGCCTTGTGCACTCTATGATTTCTATTGCTTACATTTTTTTGAAATCCAAAAGCATTTTCTAAATAAATTGTCAAACTATAAATATAAAGAAGACATTGTATTGAACAAGTAGAACTTACCCACGCAGGTTCGACCGTCCTCTGCAAATTGATAGCCCACGAAACATTCACATCGGAAGGTTCCTGGCTGATTGTTACAGACAGCATAATTTCCACAAACAGAAGGATTGTCTCTGCATTCATCAACATCTGTAGGGGAACAACAGGATAAAAAAGTGTATCTAGCAGGAACCAAGGAGCACAGTTCCTTTTTAACTGATCAACATTTTTAAAAAAAGAGATATATTTTCACCCACTAATAGTTCAGGCCAGTCGATTTATTTCTTGCCTTACTTAAAACCTTGAGTTGTGGACTCTCCACCTATAGTAACAACGTGCAATGTTATAGCACCTTTAACTTAGTAAGATGTCTCAAGGCACTTCACAGGATTGATTATCAGACAACATTTGATACTGGGATATTTGATAAAGAGATATTAGGACAGATAGGTCATTGATCTAGATTTTAAGCAGTGAGTTAGAGGCGAGAGGTAGGGAGGTTTAGGGAGGGAACTCCAGAGCTTACGGCCTAGGTACTGAAAGCTCAGTCGCCAGCGGTGCAGTGATTAAAATTGGGGACTTTCTTCTGTGGTTAAAGTGCCATAAAAATGCAGTTTGTTATCCAGAAGTGGGCATCAATTCATTCAACAGAGCAGACATCTTTTGGGGAGTGAAATACAGAAACAAAGCTAGCAAAGTTTTTATTTTACATCCTCCGCTCTGAGGAGTTTATCTTCACCAAACCATAGCCTCGCAGACTCCCTTCTATCCCTAATCTGTTCAACAATAATACGTGGCATCAGTTTGCATTAAGAGGGTACAGATTACAACTTTGCTTTCAAAGCGCTGAAATTCAAATCTGAAACCTGGACACAACAAACAAGTCCATCTGAAATCAATGAAATATTTTTCTGTTAACCACGTGACAAATGGGGAAACATCATAATTTAAACGCCTCCCATTAAGGATTTCTCTAGGCTGCTCTGCATCAGATATCACTCCTCATCTAAACCACTCCCAAGCTCGGCAGTTTTAGCTCCGTAATTGGCAAACAAGATAGAATCATATTGTTCAGGAGACACCTCTCATTTGGCCACTCTACATTTAACATGCCCATTCTGTTCAGCATAAGTTAGATATACATACTTTAAAAACTGAATAAAACAAATCCAAGACAGTGTTACATTGAATTATACCATCTGGTCAGCTGCTTCTGTCGCTTTCCTCCCTTCCCCTAGCCTACAGAGCCAAATCTCCTCTAAGATTCTCCCTGCCCTAGCCCTGAGCTCACATCTTTCTCCAGTTACTCTCCTATCTACCCTCACGTCCTCTCCAAGCTCACCTTGTCCTTGAGACCCACCTCCTGCTCCCTCGACCCTATTCCCATGAAACTGCTGACCATCCAACTTCCCTTCCTCCTTCCAGTGTTAGCTGATATTAACAGTTCTCTCTCTTCAGATATTGTTCCCCCGTCTCCTTTAAATCTGCTATTCTCACCCCTCACCTCAAAATAAAACCCTTATACCCTCCGTCCTTGCAAACTACCACCCCATCTCCAAAGTCCCTTTCCTCTCCAAAGTCCTTAAACTTTACTGCCCATCTTTGCTGGAACTCCATGGCTGAATCACTCCAATCAGGTTTTACCCCGCCACAAGACCAAAACGGCTCTCATCAAAGTCATAAATGACATCCCATGTGACTGTGACAGAGGTGAACTATTCCTCCTCGTCCTTCTCAACCTGTCTGCAGCCTTTGACATGGTTGACCACACCATCCTCCTCCAACACCGCTCCACTATCATTCAGCTGGGTGGGACTGTACACAGCTGGTTCCATTCTTATCTATCCCCTCATTGACAAAGAATCACCCACAATGGCTTCTCTCCCTGCTCCTGCACTGTTATCCCTAAGGAACTTTTCTTGGCCCCCTCCTATTTCTTACCAACATCATCCGAAAACAGAATGTTAGTTTCCAGATGTAGGCTGTGACACCCAGCTTTATCTCACCACCACCCCTCGGGACCCCTTCACTACCTCTAAATTATCAGACTACTTATCTGACATCCAGTACTGGAGAAGAAGAAATTTCCTTCAACTCAATATTGGGAAGACCAAAGCCATTGTGTTCAGTTCCTGGGACAAACTCCTTCCCCTAAGCCATCCCTCACCCTGGCAGGTGACTGAGGCTGAACCAGATTGTTCACAACCCTGGTGTCAGATATGTCCCAGAACTAAACTTCTGACAATATATCCACGCCATGACCATCAAGACCACCTATTTTCACCTCAGCAACAGAGTTTGCCCTGTCTCAGCTCATCTGCTGCTGAAAGCCTCACCAATGCCGCTGTTACCTCTAGACTTGACTATTCCAATGCACTCCTGCCTGGCCTCCTGAGTTCTACCCTCCAGAAATCATTCAAAACTCTGCCGTTCATATTCTTACTTGCATTGGAAGCAATTCAGAGAAGGTTCATTAGGTTGATTCCAGGGATGAAAAGGTTGTTTTATGAAGAATGATTGAGCAGGTTGGGCCTATACTCATTGGAGTTTAGAAGATTGAGAGGTGATCTTATTGAAACATATAAGATTCTGAGGGGGCTTGACAGGGTAGATGCTGAGAGGATGTTTCCCCTCGTGGGGGAATCTAGAACTAGGGGGCACAGTTTCAAATTAAGGGGTCTAACATTTAAGACAGAGATGAGGAGAAATTTCTTCTCTCAGATGTCTGTTAGTTTTTGGAATTCTCTACCCCAGTGAGAAGTGGAGGCTGGGTCACTGAATATATTCAAGTCTGAGTTCGACAGATTTTTGATCTACAAAGGAGTCAAGGGTTATGGGGAGGCAGGAAAGTGGAGTTAAGGACCAATCAGATCAGCCATGATCTTATTGAATGGTGGAGCAGGCTCGAGGGGCCAAATGGCCGACTCCTGCTCCTATTTCTCATGATCTTATGATCTTACTCGTACCAAGTCCCATTCACCCATCACCTGTGCGTTCACTGACCTACATTGGCTCCCAGTTAAGTAACGTTCATCCTGGTTTTCAAATACATTATGGCCTCACCCCGCCCTATCTCCGTAACCTCTTCCAGCCCTACAACCCTCTGAGATATCTGTGTTCATTCAATACTGGTCTGTTGAGCATCCCCGATACTCATCATTCCACTATTGGCAGCTGTGCCTTCAGTTGTCAAGGCGTTAAGCTCTGGAATTCCTCCCCTAAATCTGTCTTCTCTCTCTTCTCCTTTAAGTCGCTCCTTAAAATCTACCTCTGACCAAGCCTGATATCTTCTTCTGTGTATCAGTGTCAAATCTTATAACACTCCTGTGAAGCACCATGGGATGTTTCACTTCATTAAAGGTGCTATGTAAATGCAAGCTGTTGTTGTTTAATGTGCAGCACAGAAAGAGGCCAGGTGCCTGACCTGCTGAGTATTTCCAGCACTTTCTGTTTTTATTTCAGATTTCCAGCATCTGCAGTATTTTGCTTTTATTACAGAAAGAGGCCAGATAACCCAACTGGTCCAAACTGGTTTTTATGCACCACATGAACCTCCTCCCACCTTATCAGCAAATCCTTCTATTCCTTTCTCTCTCATTTGTTTATCTAGCTTCCCTTTAAACACATGACTGCAAATCACTACTTTTTTCTTTTACTTACCGGGGGGATGTAAGACAGAACAGTTTTTTACGCAGCAAGTGGTAATGACCTGCAATTCGCTGCCTAGGAGGATGATGGATCCGAATATGATGAATAATTTCAAAAGGAAATTTGATAGGCACTTGAGGGAAATAAACTTGCAGGGTTACGGGGATGAGGCGGAGGAATGGGACTGACTGGAATTTTTTATCGAGAGCCAGTATGGACTTGATGCACCAAATAGTGGTCTTCTGTGCAGTAATGATTATATCTCTATGACTGTGTTTGAACAGAAGGAACTGAACAGATTCCCCTCCCCCACAACTCCATACAGTCCTCATGCTATCTTGATAATGATGTCTGCCGATATATTCTGGTCTGAGCTTGTGTGGACAGTTGTTACAAATAACGAGAGAGTCAGAAACCTCACACCTGTTTCAGATTCTAGAACTCCTTCAGGCTAAAATTCCACCCTTTCGCATTTCATTTATCCGTCATTTGTATTTCAGTCCTGGAGCAAGCCAGTGTCTGCACGTTAAATACAACAGGCCAGACCTCAACACAAAACAAGTGGGCTACAGGAGTCTGGGAGCTACCAATGCATTACATAGAATGTGCAGCACAGAAACAAGCCATTCTACCCAACTGACCCATGCCAGTGTTTATGATCTACACGAGCCTCCTCCCATCCCTCATGTATCTATCTACCTTCCCCTTAAATGTATCTACTCTATTTACCTCAACTACTTCTTGTGTAGGAAGTTCCACATTCTCACTAGTCTCTGGGTAAATAAGTGTTGAGGAGGGAGCTGAACATCTAGTGCCCGAGTATAGTAAGGAGCTGTAGTATTCTTTATTCATTGTTGCAGGTTCTCAAATTGTTCAGAGAAGTTCTTGGTTGAGCTACCATAGGGCTTCCAGCTCCCCTGGAACTGTGCCTGCTCCCAAAACTCTCTTACGGGATGGAGGCTCGTTTAAACGTTCCTTTGTGCATGATCCCAGAAAGGGACAAGATTCTCATGACTGCACTGGTACAATGTCCACAAACTCACTGTTCAGTGGACACTACTGAGTAGAGATTGGAAGGAGGACTCCTTGCTGATTTACCCACAGAGTGGTAACAACATGAAACTCGCTACCACAAGGAGTAGTAGAGATGAATAGCATAAATGCATTTAAGGGGAAGCTAGATAAGTACATTAGAGAGAAAGGAATAGAAGGGTATGATGATACGGTGAGATGAAGTAGGGTGAGAGGAGGCTCGTGAGGAGCATAAACACTGGTGCAAACCAGTTGGACCAAATGGTCTGTTCCTGTGCTGTAAATTCAATGCACGATGGCCAGCAGCATTCAGTATGGCTCCCAACATGGTCAGTAGATGAGGGATGGGCATTAACTCTGTTTCTACCCAGCTTCAGAGATGAGCAAAAGCTGTAATTTGGAAGTAAACCGCTGTCTGTTTTACCACTAGTCGCTGTCCTACCATAGCAAGTCTGGCCATTGCCATAAAAGCCAGCGGAACATTCACAAGTGAACTGATTCCCCTGCCCTGGACGGCATGCAGCGTTGGTATCACATCCATGGGTTCCAGTGTAGCATGGGTTTTGGTTCATCGAACTCGACTCATCTAGAAAACAGGAGAGTAATAGAATTTTATTTTAAATTAATGCCCACATGCATCACTGTTGTCTTGATCTTCTACCCATTCCACAGAGAAAGAACAAAATGTATTATTGTGCTGCTTATTTCACTTAAGCTGAACAACTTGCACAGGTTAAATGCCCTTCCAACAGATTTTTACATTTATTGCTTTCATGATAATTGATCTGGAATAACCACCATTCAGCTGTGCTCTTCCAATCAATAACAACCTGTATTCATATAGTGCCTTTAATGTAGTAAAACATTCCAAGGTGTTTTGGAGGATTATCAGACACATTTTGACACTGAGCCACATAAGGAGATATTAGACAGATGAACAAAAGCGTGGCTAAAGAGGTAGATTTTAAAGAGCATCTTAAAGGAGTAGAGGGAGGTGGAGAAGTTTAAGGAGGGAATTCCAGAGCTTTGGGTCTAGGCAGCTGAAGGCACGGCTGCCAATTGTGAAGCAATTAAAATCAGGGTGCTCAAGAAGTGCGAATTGGAGAAGCGCAGAGATCTCTACATTCAATCAAACATTTTAATAAAAAAGTCAGATCGCAGAATGCAGATTACCCTGTGATTTCTAGCTCTAGAATATGAACTGATAGAGTCTCCCAGCAGTTCTCCAAAGTACCTGAGCAAATAAATGTTTGATTTCCAAATTTAGAACCAAAAGGAAAAACCAGCAGAGACTGACTACAATTATACTGTACTTCCACTTTAATGCAAAATGTTTTTGGGGGCACATGGATGCAAAAGTGGCATGATGTCTTTGGCAGCAAGAACTTGAACCAACTCTCCAATGCACGGAAGTCAGGCACCGTCTCACATGTGCTGAGGGACACACTAAAGCTTGGGACAGCTGCCACAAAGGCTCAATGGGGAAAGGCCACTGTCCAAGGCTCTCCCACCATAGTATACCGAGGGGCTGGAAACCGTCTCGGGCTGTATGCACCACAGAATGTTTCACAAGAAATGTAAATATATATCGTAAATATAACCCATAATGGCAATAACCTGTAAATCTGAAATTAAAAGCTAGTCTAATGGCGACTATGAAACCATTGTCGATTGTTGTAAAAACCCATCTGGTTCACTAATGTCCTTTAGGGAAGGAAATCTGCTGTCCTTACCTGGTCTGGCCTACATGTGACACCACATCCACAGCAATGTGGTTGACTCTTAAAATGCCCTCTGAAATGGCCTAGCAAGCCACTCAGTTCAGGGGCAATTATGAATGGGGAATAAATGCTGGCCTAGTCAACAACGCCCACATCTCACAAACAAATGAAAAGAGTGTGGGCACCTCATCTGCTGTATTGAAAGAAGCTGACCTATATTGCACTTTATATCATGCCAAATTTGAACAATTTTTAATATACTTTTACAAATTTTATTCATAAAGTATATTTTTGGAACAAATCTCACACACGGGTTTTGGTAACACTCTCATCTCGAGTCAAAAGGTCTTGTGTTCAAGCTCCACTCCAGGGACTTGAGCATAAAATCCAGGCAGGACTAAGGGACTGCTGGCACAGTCGGACTGGCTGTCTTTCAGGTTAGACATTAAACCAAGGCACCGTCTGCCCTCTCAGCTGATTGTAATAGATTCCAAGGTATTATTTGAAGAGGAGCAGGGGAAGATCTGCCTGGTGTCCAGACAAATATTTATCCCTCAACCAACATCACAGGTCATTATCTCTTTGCTGTTTGTGGGAGCTACTTGTGATACATTTTAAATTTATTTTATTCCAATCTACCGTCAAAGGATTTTGAATATATAACTCAGACTGACTTGCTTCAAGTCAACAATCCTTCTGAAGGTTTGAGAGCTCAAGAGAACAAGTGGTGATGTAGTGACTCAATTTCTCTCTACTACTGCTTACTTAAAACCTTGTTTAGTAAACCTTGTTCATAGTTAGTAGTTTGAACCTGACTGTGCCTGTTCTACAGCTTTCTGAAGTCAAGGAAACAATATTGTCATGCACGGATGGAGCTGTGATGAAATAAACAATGAAATGGAAAAATTATGAATTAAGAAGTTAACTATTTAACAAAACCACAAGAACATGGACACTTGTACCAGCCAAAATGGAGTAGTGGTCATGTGACGTGACGTGACTCGACCCCCCCACCCACCCCCACCCCTCCCCCGTACTGGAAAACAACAAACCTAACCACAAGAATGGAACTCGTTAACCTCATCTGAAATAGCACTGGGGAGAGCACATTTGAAATTGTAAAGAACACCATTGCATATTAATGACTCTTATCGACATGAATGAACTAACAAAAGATTCTGGAGACAGAGGGACTCACAGCCCAAACCAAAATTGAACAGGTGTGAAATAGCACCGTGTTAACAGAATGGTCCCCATTCAGACAGCAATCAATAGCCATGGTCTCCCCATCCTGGTCCATTATGTGGTCACACCAGGGGAGTGGGCTATGTGTCTCTTAACAGAAACTCTAATGTGATGATTTTTTAACCTTAAAAAAGATAACTCTCTGGAGAGGGGGAGATCAAGCTAACACCTACAGAAAGCAGTCCAGCCATGGACTGTGAAAGAGATCCAGCCAAGCAAGAAAAAAGACCTGCTGCTAATTCTACCCTTCAACTTGCTGCAGCAGAGAACTTAAAGTGACCACCAGCTCCAGTCTGAAGTTTTAACCACCAGAAAATCTATACCGCCTCAATAAGTTCAAGACTACAAACACCCAGGCCTGAACCTTTAAAACAGACTGCCTTCTTGAGGAAATTCAACAGGTTTACCATAAATCATGACTACCTACCTCACTTTGAACTTTAAACTATTTACCCTTTTTCTTGCTATTTATCTATTCTTGTGTATGTGTGCAAGTGAAAGTGTGCATGGGTGAGGTTGTAAATATTTTGGGTCTTATACAACAAAAGTTTTTTTTAAAACCTACAAGAAAAACCAGTCATTTGTCTGTTAATCTGACCCTAAAGACACTCAGTGGCTAATGCAGCATCTTAACAAAACATGATTGCAGTTAGTTGGGAGGCGAACATTGGGAACCAACCATGCCCCTTTCCACCAGTCGGTAACAAAATGGTGATACATGATGTATCCAGTATAGTTACCAGGGTTTGTGTTCAGCCCTGAGCCTCACTGTAATTAACTAAATATCAGATGGCTAAAATACACTCCTGGGAGTGATGGCTGACTTCCAAGAGTGCTCTTTGATGCTGAAGAAATACATTGGATGTCAAAACCTAAAAATATAACAGCATCTTTGAAACAAAATGCCTTACAAATCAGACATGTTGCTAAATCAGTTACTGGAAAATCTGGGTGGAATGAGTGTTTAATTTTAGTTTTAGATGAACTCCAGTTTGTCTGCCAATAATTAATAAGCATCATGTGCCATATTCCTCTAGGAATAAGTAGAGAATTAATCTGCCAGCCTACTGAGAATCACTGTTCCCATCCTCTAGGTTCTATCAACCAAACCAATTATGTAGCCATGCTAAAATAATTCCACTGATACCCGTTCTTTTTATTTTCAGTGTTAGCCTCTCCGAAGGAACTTTATCAAAGGCATTACTGAAATCTAACTACACTACAGCACCGCCTTATCCCTATCAAGTTCCTCTGTCACATCTTCAAATAAAACCAGTCAGTTAGATTGACAAGACCACCCCTTCAAGAGCTCATATTGATGACCTTTTGTTATTTTATTTCTATCCAGATGCTCCACGATCTATTCTTTAATAATGACTTTCATAACTTTATGCACAATGAATGTGGTCTGTGGTTTCCTGGGTCAGTACCTCTGACAATGCAGCACTCCCTTGACGGACGGTGTACTGAACTATTAGTCTAGATTTTGAGCTCAAGTCCTGAATGTAGCTGGAACCTACAAGCTGCTTACTCAAAGTGAGAGCATTTCCAACTACATCAAGCTGAAACACAGGACAATGATTAAAGAACTACAGGAAAACAGGATTTTAGATATCTTGTTGGCTTAACGCCAATAAGCAATTTGTGGTACTCTAAAATGATATGTTGTATTCTTCTGCCCCACATCACCTACTCCATTAATACTACGGTCACGCACAGTTGTGCAGGAAGCTCAGATTTTGACAGCAGACCCAATACAAACCTTCAGCAATATGAATTGTAATTCCAGTTGTTACAATCATGTTCAAGCCCGGAAACTTCAAACTTGCTGTTGAATCTCAGGTTGGACTGAGAGAGTCAACAACAGCACACACATCAATTACAGAAATACAGGACCATTTCAATGCTTCCTTTACTAACTGCTTTCAGACAGCATCAACCTTCTTCAGCTGTTCGATTTATTGAAATTCAGCCAAACAGTTCTATTCCCCACCAAGATGTGAATGAACAAGCAGCCGAAGAAATATCTGTGGGTTTTCCACAAATAATTGGGCTGCTTTACTACATTCTTTTTCAGCCCCTGTAATTTACTGGCAAAGCTATAACTTAGAGTAACCAAAATTCTGATCTAATTGTTCTCAATGTTTTGCTTTTTTTTTTACAAAAAACTTCCTTTTCCTCAATGACTATGACCAGAAAAGCCATCTCCCCTCAGGGAACTATGCAGGAAATCCCACCCTGGGCCCCTTAATGACTCAACCTACAAATGCCTGTTACAAAGTTTACAAGCTTGATAGGAAACATGCTGAGGAATAAGAAAAGGCTGCTCAGAGCTTGGAAAGCGAGCTTGTCTTATGCAGAAGTGAAGCCCACAGCGGTTAATGGAACAGAAGAGAAACAGCACGCTGCATGAGTTGATTTAATGGAAAAATAAAATGGAGCAATTAAAATTATTGTTTTAAAAGCAAATTTTGTTCCACATTCTGACACTTTATCCTACAAAAGAAGGATGCATCTATATTGTACCTCTCACAACCTCAGGACATCCCAAACGTTTTATAGCCAATTAAGTACTTCTGAAGTGCTGACAATGTTGTTATGTAGGAAACGCAGCAGCCAATAGTGGCATTGGTAGAGGAAAAAATATTGGCTAGGACACCATGGAGAAATACCCTGTTCTTCTTTGAAACAGATGAATGTAATAGATCCCAAGGCACTAAGAGGGCAAACAGAGCCTGCATTTAACTCTCATCTGAAAAGCAGCACCTCTGAGAGTGCAGCACTCCCTCACTACTGCACTGGGAGTGTCAGCCTGGATTTGGTGCTCAAGTTTCTGGAGTGAGACTCGAACCCATAACTTTGTGACTCAGAGGTGAGAGTGCTACCCACTGAACAATGCTGACAGAGGTTGTCTCCTACACATTGTATAGCCAAGGTAATACAAACTGAGCATTTGGGAGCAGCAATCTCTCTCCATTGCAATCACGCTGCTGCTGTACGTGGCGCAGGTCTGGCCCATACCCCACTCCTGCACCGTGATGGTCACCCAAGCCACCTTCCACTTTATCTGGAGATCGAAAATGGACCATGTCTGCAGGGACATGCATTCAAACCTCTGGATAAAGGGGGGGAAAATGTTCCCAACGTCGCCCTCATCCCGATGACCACCTTTGTGTGTGGCTGCATCAAGCTGTGTGTAGAGCCCCAGTACGCAAACTCCAAGTGTCACTGAGTTTCTCTTTGTCCCCGGTGTTGCGAAGGATGGGCCTGGTCACATTGCCGCGGAACGCTCCATCCAGTTGGACCGTGCCATACCACCTATCCTTTGTGAGAAACTTTGTGCAGAAAAAGACCTTTGACCACAAATCCATCAGGCAGTGGTCTGCACGGAATATCCTCAAAGCCCTGCGGCAAAAGGAGATGGTGGATCCTGTCGGATGGTTCCCCGAGCAGACTGCCAAAGTCATTTGGCAGAATGCCTCATTGTCAGAATTGTCAGCGGTGAGAAGAGCCCTCCCTGTCAGATCCTTCCTGCACGCCTGGAGTCTCACCACCTCCGCACGCTGTCCTCGAGGTGGCTGCGGTGGGGAAGAGACTGTTGCCCACATCCTTCTGGAATGTGTCTTTGCAAAGCAGGTGTGGAAAGAGATGCAGTGGTTTTTGTCGAGGTTCATCCCAAGCAGCTCTGTAACACAGGAGTCTGTGCTCTACAGGCTGTTCCCAGGGACGCACACCGAGATAAACATCAACTGCTGCTGGAGGACTATCAATTCAGGGCGGCACAGTGGCGCAGTGGTTAGCACCGCAGCCTCACAGCTCCAGGGACCTGGGTTCGATTCCGGGTACTGCCTGTGTGGAGTTTGCAAGTTCTCCCTGTGTCTGCGTGGGTTTTCTCCGGGTACTCCGGTTTCCTCCCACAAGCCAAAAGACTTGCAGGTTGACAGGTAAATTGGCCGTTATAAATTGTCACCAGTATAGGTAGGTGGTAGGGAAATATAGGGACAGGTGGGGATGTTTGTTGGGAATATGGGATTAGTGTAGGATTAGTATAAATGGGTGGTTGATGTTCGGCACACTCGGTGGGCCAAAGGGCCTGTTTCAGTGCTGTATCTCTAATCTAATCTAATCTAATCTAATTCGGTGAAAGACGCTCTTTGATCTGCCCGAAACTTTTTGGTCTTCCAGCGCAAAGAGTTGTCCACGACCGAGTGTAACAGACTGGCACATTCCAAGGTCCAGGACTGCGTGCTGAGGGATGCACTAAAGCTTGGAGCAGCCGCTGTAAAGGCTCAATGGGGAAAGACCACTGCGTAAGGTCCTCCCGCCATTGTGAACTGAAGGGCTGGAACCTGTGTAAAATTCCTTGGGCTGTATGGACCAAAATATCATTTTGCTGTGTAATGCAAATGTACATTGCATGTAAAAGGGAATGGAAGGTTTGTGAGGCAACTGACGTACTGTATTGAAGAGAACTGATTTCTTTTGCACTTTTTGGAATATCAACTTGGAACTGTTTTGTATTTTATTTTACAGATTTTTATGAATAAATTATATTTTTGGGGTAAAAAAAGCATTGTTGGGAGGCCCACTCTTCCCTATCAATATAAATACTCGATAAACTCTGTTAAACCAGAACCACCAAAGCACAAACATCAGCTGAGATGGAAACACCCCAACAGCATTAACAGTTCAACAATAGGAAATTACAACACTTTGAATATTCATTACTTGCATTATCTTCTACCACTGAATAATCGAAGCTCGAGCTGGAAGCCCGTTAATGTATGGTAAAACAGAGCATTTTAAAGAGTTTTGAGTTTACCATTATTCTTCAACAAACAGACTGTGAGGATCAGATCAGCTGGAGGAATGCATTAAATCTACGTGTTAACTATAAAACTTCAAGTGTGTCAGACTGCTGATACCCCTTTTAAAAAACAAAGTGACTCCTGACAACACACCCGGTGTCCCGACGTCGTCAGAGCGCTCCCAGTTGTAAACTGTACATTATATGTAAAATGGAATGGCAGGGTTGTGAGGCAACTCACTCCTGTATTGAAGAAAATTGATTTCCTTTGCACTTCCTGGAATGTCAACTTGGTGCTGTTTTGAAATAAAAACAAGAAATGCTGGAAATACTCAGCAGGTCTGGCAGCATCTGTGGAAAGAGAAGCAGAGTTAACGTTTCAGGTCAGTGACCCTTCTTCGGAACTGGCAAATATTAGAGTAAAGCGGGGGTGGGGCAAGAGATAACAAAGGAGAAGGTGTAGATAGGACAAGGTCACAGAATAGCTGACCAGAAGGTCATGGAGCAAAGGCAAACACTATTTTAATGGTGTGTTGAAAGACAAAGCATTAGTACAGATAGGATGTGAACGGACTGAAGATTGAACAGTAGCAAGTACAAACATGAAAAAAAAAGTGGGTAAGCAAACTGAACAAACTAAGATGCAATGAAATAAACATACAAAAAAAATATAAAAAATGTAAAAAAGAAAAAATAACTAAAAATAAAAGTAAAATGGGGGGCCCGTCATGCTCTGAAATTATTGAACTCAGTGTTCAGTCCGGCAGGCTGTAGTGTGCCTAATCGGTAGATGAGATGCTGTTCCTCGAGCTTGCGTTGATGTTCACTGGAACACTGCAGCAATCCCAGGACAGAGATGTGAGCAGGGGGGAGTGTTGAAATGGCAAGCAACCGGAAGCTCAGGGTCCTGCTTTTGGACTGAGCGGAGATGTTCCGCAATGCGGTCACCCAGTCTGCGCTTGGTCTCCCCAGTGTAGAGGAGACCACATTGTGAGCAGCGAGTACAGTATACTACATTGAAAGAAGTACAAGTAAATCGCTGCTTCACCTGAAAGGAGTGTTTGGGACCTGGGATAGTGAGGAGAGAGGAGGTAAATGGGCAGGTATTACACCTCCGGCGATTACAGGGGAAGGTGCCCTGGGACGGGGACGAGGTGGTGGGGGTAATGGAGGAGTGGACCAAGGGGTCGCGGAGGGAATGATCCCTTCGGAATGCTGACAGGGGAAGGGAGGGGAAGATGCATTTGGTAGTGGCATCCTCCGCCATTTCTGCCACCTACAGCGTGATGATAAGATTTGGGATAAATGGGTTGTTTTCAGGTTAGCAAACTGTAACTAGTGGGGTGCCAGAGGGATCAGTGCTGGGGCCTCAACTATTTACAATCTATATCAATGACTTAGATGAAGGAACAGAGTTTATTGTAGCCAAATTTACTGACAATCCAAAGCTAGGTAGGAAAGCAAGTTGTGAGGAGGATACAAAGAGTCTGTAAAGGGATATAGATAGATTAAGCGACTACACCTTCTTCTGGCAGGGCAGGGATCCTGAAGAACCAAGACAGCATGGAGTGGGCTTCGCCATCAGAAACTCCTTGCTCAGCATGATAGAGCCTCCCTCAAATGGCTCGGAACGCATACTGTCCATCCGACTGCTCACCACCTCTGGTCCAGTACACCTACTCAGCATCTATGCTCCAACACTCTGTTCCGCACCTGAAGCTAAAGACCAGTTCTATGAACAACTCCATAACATCATTAGCAGCATCCCCAACACCGAACACCTATTCCTGCTGGGGGACTTTAATGCCAGGGTTGGGGCCGACCATGACTCATGGCCCTCCTGCCTTGGGCGCTATGGCGTTGGAAGGATGAATGAGAACGGGCAGAGACTGCTTGAGTTGTGTACCTATCATAACCTCTGCATCACCAACTCGTTCTTTCACACTAAACCCTGTCACCAGGTTTCATGGAGGCACCCAAGATCACGTCGTTGGCACCAGCTAGACCTCATTGTCACAAGGCGAGCCGCCTTAAACAGTGTTCAAATCACACGCAGCTTCCACAGTGCGGACTGCGACACCGACCACTCCCTGGTGTGCAGCAAGGTTAGACTCAGACCAAAGAAGTTGCATCATTCCAAGCAGAAGGGCCACCCGCGCATCAACACGAGCAGAATTTCTCACCCACAGCTGTTACAAAAATTTCTAAATTCACTTGTAACAGCCCTTCAAAACACTCCCACAGGGGATGCTGAGACCAAGTGGGCCCACATCAGAGACGCCATCTATGAGTCAGCTTTGACCACCTACGGCAAAAGTGCGAAGAGAAATGCAGACTGGTTTCAATCTCATAATGAAGAGCTGGAACCTGTCATAGCCGCTAAGCGCATTGCACTTTTGAACTACAAGAAAGCCCCCAGCGATTTAACATCCGCAGCACTTAAAGCAGCCAGAAGTACTGCACAAAGAACAGCTAGGCGTTGCGCAAACGACTACTGGCAACACCTATGCAGTCATATTCAGCTGGCCTCAGACACCGGAAACATCAGAGGAATGTATGATGGCATGAAGAGAGCTCTTGGACCAACCATCAAGAAGATCACCCCCCTCAAATCTAAATCGGGGGACATAATCACTGACCAACGCAAACAGATGGACCGCTGGGTTGAGCACTACCTAGAACTGTACTCCAGGGAGAATGCTGTCACTGAGACTGCCCTCAATGCAGCCCAGCCTCTACCAGTCATGGATGAGCTGGACATACAGCCAACCAAATCGGAACTCAGTGATGCCATTGATTCCCTAGCCAGCGGAAAAGCCCCTGGGAAGGACAGCATTACCCCTGAAATAATCAAGAGTGCCAAGCCTGCTATACTCTCAGCACTACATGAACTGCTATGCCTGTGCTGGGACGAGGGAGCAGTACCCCAGGACATGCGCGATGCCAACATCATCACCCTCTATAAAAACAAAGGTGACCGCGGTGACTGCAACAACTACCGTGGAATCTCCCTGCTCAGCATAGTGGGGAAAGTCTTTGCTCGAGTCGCTCTGAACAGGCTCCAGAAGCTGGCCGAGCGCGTCTACCCTGAGGCACAGTGTGGCTTTCGTGCAGAGAGATCGACTATTGACATGCTGTTCTCCCTTCGTCAGATACAGGAGAAATGCCGTGAACAACAGATGCCCCTCTACATTGCTTTCATTGATCTCACCAAAGCCTTTGACCTCGTCAGCAGACGTGGTCTCTTCAGACTACTAGAAAAGATCGGATGTCCACCAAAGCTACTAAGTATCATCACCTCATTCCATGACAATATGAAAGGCACAATTCAACATGGTGGCTCCTCATCAGAGCCCTTTCCTATCCTGAGTGGTGTGAAACAGGGCTGTGTTCTCGCACCCACACTTTTTGGGATTTTCTTCTCCCTGCTGCTTTCACATGCGTTCAAATCCTCTGAAGAAGGAATTTTCCTCCACACAAGATCAGGGGGCAGGTTGTTCAACCTTGCCCGTCTAAGAGCGAAGTCCAAAGTACGGAAAGTCCTCATCAGAGAACTCCTCTTTGCTGACGATGCTGCTTTAACATCTCACACTGAAGAATGCCTGCAGAGTCTCATCGACAGGTTTGCGTCTGCCTGCAATGAATTTGGCCTAACCATCAGCCTCAAGAAAACGAACATCATGGGGCAGGATGTCAGAAATGCTCCATCCATCAATATTGGCGACCACGCTCTGGAAGTGGTTCAAGAGTTCACCTACCTAGGCTCAACTATCACCAGTAACCTGTCTCTAGATGCAGAAATCAACAAGCGCATGGGTAAGGCTTCCACTGCTATGTTCAGACTGGCCAAGAGAGTGTGGGAAAATGGCGCACTGACACGGAACACAAAAGTCCGAGTGTATCAGGCCTGTGTCCTCAGTACCTTGCTCTACGGCAGCGAGGCCTGGACAACGTATGCCAGCCAAGAGCGACGTCTCAATTCATTCCATCTTCGCTGCCTTCGGAGAATACTTGGCATCAGGTGGCAGGACTATATCTCCAACACAGAAGTCCTTGAAGCGGCCAACATCCCCAGCTTATACACACTACTGAGTCAGCGGCGCTTGAGATGGCTTGGCCATGTGAGCCGCATGGAAGATGGCAGGATCCCCAAAGACACATTGTACAGCGAGCTCGCCACTGGTATCAGACCCACCGGCCGTCCATGTCTCCGTTATAAAGACGTCTGCAAACGCGACATGAAATCGTGTGACATTGATCACAAGTCGTGGGAGTCAGTTGCCAGCATTCGCCAGAGCTGGCGGGCAGCCATAAAGACAGGGCTAAATTGTGGCGAGTCGAAGAGACTTAGTAGTTGGCAGGAAAAAAGACAGAGGCGCAAGGGGAGAGCCAACTGTGCAACAGCCCCAACAAACAAATTTCTCTGCAGCACCTGTGGAAGAGCCTGTCACTCCAGAATTGGCCTTTATAGCCACTCCAGGCGCTGCTTCACAAACCACTGACCACCTCCAGGCGCGTATCCATTGTCTCTCGAGATAAGGAGGCCCAAAAGAAAGCGAGTGGGCAAAAATGTGGCAAATGGAGTATAATGAGCGTAAATGTGAGGTTGTCCACTTTGGTAGGAAGCATAGAAAAGCAAAATGTTATTTAAATAAAGACTGCAGAATGCTACGGTACAGAGGGATCTGGGTCTCCTCGTACATGAATCACAAAACGTTAGCATGCAGGTACAGCAAATAATTAGAAAGGCAAGTGGAATGTTGGCCTTTATTGCAAAGGGGATGGAGTTTAAAAGTAGGGAAGTCTTGCTGCAATTGTACAGGGTATTGGTGAGACTGCACTTAGAGTACTGTGTACAGTTTTGGTCTCATTTAAGGAGGGATATACTTGCATTGGAGGCAGTTCAGAAAAGGTTCATTAGGCTGATTCCTGAGATGAAGGGGTGGCTTATGGGGAAAGGTTAAGCAGGTTGGACCTATATTCATTGGACTTTAGAAGATTGAGAGGTGATCTTATTGAAACATATAAGATTCTGAGGGGGCTTGACAGGGTAGATGCTGAGAGGACGTTTCCCCTTGTGGGGAATCTAGAACTAGGGGGCACAGTTTCAAATTAAGGGGTCTAACATTTAAGACAGAGATGAGGAGGAATTTCTTCTCTCAGAGGGTCGTTATGTTTGGAATTCTCTACCCCAGTGAGCAGTGGAGGCTGGGTCACTGAATATATTCAAGTCTGAGTTCGACAGATTTTTGATCTACAAAGGAGTCAAGGGTTATGGGGAGGCAGGAAAGTGGAGTTAAGGCCACAATCGGATCAGCCATGCTTATAGAATGGTGGAGCAGGCTCAAGAGGGCTGATTGGCCTAGCTCTGCTCCTACTTCTTATGTTCTTATGAATGTAGTACTTGAAATTACATCAATTTAGCAGCACAGAAGCAGCCCATTCGGCCCAACTGGTCCATGCCAGTGTTTATAATCTAATCAAGAATCCTTCCAACTTACTTCATCTCACCTTATCAGCATTTCCTGCTATTCATTTCTCCCTCATGTACTTAACCAGCTTCCCCATAAGTGCATCTCTGCTATTTGCCTCAAACACGTCAAGTGGTAGCAAGTTAATCATTTTACCCACTCACTGGGTATATGTTTCTCCTGAATTCCTTATTGGATATATAAAGACTATGCTGCGTTTATGGCCCCTAGTTTTCATCTCCCCCAAAAGTGAAAACATATTCTCTATGTCTACCCTATCAATCCCCTTCATCTTGATCAGGTCCCTCCTCAGCCTTCACTTTTCTGGAAAAAAAAGCCCCAGTTTGTTCAGCCGTTCCTGACAGTTAGAACCTCTCAGTTCTGATATCATTGCTGCAAATCTTTTTTGCGTTTTCTTTAGTGCCTCTATATGCTTGTTGTAGTAGGGAGATCAGAACTGTTCACAGTACTCCATATGTGTCAGGAAGAGATAATCCAAACAGGTACTTCTCCAGAAACAGAGAGGAGATAAACAAGAAAGCTATAAATGGGAGCTGAAATACAATAGGTTTTATGAGTTTCCTCGCCGGCCAATTTTGTAAGCACAGGTCAAATTATAACCTATAATAAAAACAGAAAATGCTCGAAACACACAGCAGGTCTGGTAGCATCTCTGGAGAGAGAATCAGAGTTAACGTTTCAGGTCTGTGACCTTTCTTCAGAACTCAGCAGAAGTTTTTCATCAGAAATTATAACCTGTTTTTGAGGGCTGAAAAGCCATTGGCAGAATACAACAGCTTTCCAAAACAGCATACTTGCTAGAAATCCTTGTGGGCAGATGTAAGAGACCCAGGAAAACACTTTGAACCAGATTTATATATTCACTTGCACTAACTTCCCTTTTGGCATTTGGGGATTTAAGATTTCTCCAAGATTACACTAGGCCATGAAAATACCATTGCCATTTTGTGTTTAGGAGGAAATATTTCAACCTCACATTAGCCGGTACATATTTTAAGATGCTTATCCTGGATGGATGCATTCAAAAGCAGGCAATGATTAAATATCTGGGCTCCTGCACAGACTCTGGAATCCCCTCCTTTAGGCCCCACACATCATTTTAGGGATTGCATAGTGCATCAGTTCTCTACACAATTAAAGTTGTTGATCATAGCTGTACTGCTGAAACCCTCATCCAGCCTTCGTCACCTTTATACTCCACTATTCCAATGCTCTCCTTACCAGCTTCCCCACCTTGCACCCTCCGCAAACTTCAGCTCATCCAAAAACTCTCCTGCCCATATCCTAACTCCCACACATTCACCCATCGATCCAGTGCTCAGTGACCTACATTGGCTCCCAGTCCAGCAATGACTCAACTTTAAAATTCTCATAGTATAAGGCCACAATCAGATCAGCCATGATCTTACTGAATAGCAGAGCAGGCTTGAAGGGCTGAATGGCCTACTCCTGCTCCTATTTCTTATGTTCTTATGGGAATAGCAACCACTCTCTCACCTGGCTAGGGTGTGAGGATAATGAGAAACTGCCTCAAAGAGAGGGAGTCTCTAGAAGAAGAATGAAAGAAGAAGCTGGATAAGTACGCTGGGATCTAGATCATTCCACTTAAAGCAAAAACCATACAGAGCAGCTTCTCAGCATTTATGGAATGGTTATGGAGCTTCTCATAACTGAACCAATACTCTCGTACTCTCAATTTCCATTAACGGTCATCAGGCTGCTATTTGTAAAAAACATCAACACAAAATTAATTCTTTTTGGAGAGTTCATCAAAAACCTTAGCTTAAAGGGCAAAGGAATCGTTTGGGATGTAAACTCCCCAACCCATATTCACAGCTACCCCTTGACCTAGCCATCTCACATGGGGTGGTTAGTCCCATCATATCAATTAAAGATAAGGCCATCTCTGATCTCTTCCTTGCATCACTCACCACCTATATCTCACTTGCATGCTCTAACCCTACCTCCTTCTGTAGCCATCCCTGGAAAAAAAAACTATTCCTCAATTCACTTACAACCGCACTTTCAAAATCCCAACTATCTAGCCTTTGGCCCCTTGTTCGCCACAACATTTCTATAGCTATTGATTTGCTGAACTGCACCCGCACCTCCATGTTTGATATCCTAGTTCCCAAAAAAAATCATTACTCTCTCTCACCCTGGCCATTGTCCCCCAGTACGGCCCTCATCTCCACTCCCTTAAGTCCAAAGGACGCAGATTTAAGATAAAGTAGATAACTGATCTACTAAAACTGCTCACTATTTCAGGATCATCCTGGAATGCAAAGATAATCCTCAGCTTTTTTTCTTACTGCAAAAACCTCTTAAATTTTTCTCCCCAGTCTCCTGCACCAATAAGTGTGAGGAACTCATGGACTACTTTGTCCCTAAGACCGAGACCATCCGATCAGCAGCCTCTGCCGTCTCCTTCCTTTCCTCTAGCCCATCTGACCAAACTTGCTCTAAAGCTCCCCCTCCCCCCCGCCCCTGCCCTGAACTCGCATCTGTCTCTAGTTTCTCTCCTATCTCCACTCATGCCCTCTCTGAGCTCAACTTGTCCATGAGACCCATCTCCTGCTCCCTCGACGCTAGTCCCACTAAACTGATCATCCAATTTCCCCTCCTGGTCCCTATGTTAGCCGATATTGTCAACGGTTCTCTCTCTTCAGGTGTTGCGCCTCTCTGCTTTAAATATGCCGTCTTCACCCCTCTCCTCAAAAACACAATCCTTGACCCCACCATCCTTGAAAACTACTGTTCCTTCTCCAACCTGCCTTTCCTCTCCAAAGTCCTTGAACGTGTTGTTGCCTCCCAAATCCGTTCCCATCTTTCCCAGAACTCCATGTTTGAATCCCTTCAATCAGGTTTCTGACCTTGCCACTGTACCATCCTATGTGACTGTGACAAAAGTAAACCTTCCCTCCTTGTCCTTCTCGACCTGTCTATAGCCTTTGACACGGTTGACCACAACATCTTCCCCCATTACCTCTCCACTGTTGTCCAGCTGGGTGGGACTGCTCTCACCTGCTTCCATTCTTATCTGTCCAAACATAGCCAGAGAATTACTTGCAATGACTTCTCTTCCCACTTCAGCACCGTTACCTCTGGTGTTTCCCAAGGATCTATCCTTGGGCCCCTCCAACTTCTTGTCTACATGCTGTCCCTCAGCGACAACATCTGAAAGCACAGTGTTAGTTTTCACATGTACACTAAAGACTCTCAGCTCTATCTCGCAACCGCCTCTCTCGACTCCTCCACTTTTGCTAAATTATCAGATACTTATCCAACATCCAATACTGAATGAGCAGAAATTTCCTCCAATTAAATATTGGCAGGACTGAAGCCATCTTTCTTGGTCCCTGCTCCAAACTGCGTTCCCTAGCTACTGACTCCATCCTCCTCCCTGGCAACAGTCTAAAATTAAGCCAGTCTGTTCGCAACCTTGGTGTCATATTTGAACCTGAGATGAGCTTCCAACCACATATACGTGCTATCACTAACACCGCCTATTTCCACCTCTGTAACATCAGACAACTTTTCCCCGTCTCAGCTCATTCATGCCTTTGTTACCTCTAGATTTGACTATTCCAATACACTCCTGGTTGCACTCCTATGTGCGACCCTCTGTAAACGTGAGGTGATACAAAACTCTGTTACTTGTGTCTTAACTTCCGTTCCCCCATCACCCCTGTGCACACTGACCTACATTGGTTCCCAGTCAAGCAACGTCTTGATTTTAAAATTCTCATCCTTGTTTTCAAATCCCTCCATCCTTCTCTATCTTTGTTATCTCCTCCAGCCCCAGAGATCCTCTGCACTCCTTTAATTCTGGCCTCTTGAGCACCCGATTTTAATTGTTCCACCATTGCACCTTCAGTTGCCTAGGCTCTAAGCTCTGGAATTCCCTCCCTACACCTCTCGGCCTCTCTACCTCGCTTTCTTCCTTTAAGACACTCCTTAAAACCTACCTCGTTGACCAAACGTTTAGTCATCTGACCTAATATCACCTTATGTGGCTCAGTGTCATTTTTGGCTTTATAATGCCTTGTGAAATGCCTTGGCACGTTTTATTATGTTTAAGGCGATATATAAATGCAAGTTGTTGTTTTTGGATGATATAAAGTAAGGAAATAAAAAGGAAGTCTACAGGTACCTTTTACAACTCAGCAGACAAAAACCAGGTGATATAGTTAGGGAGCCCCACAAACTAAGAAGAACCTGATTCAATCTCCGGTCTCAGTGGAAACTCTACAGGGCATCTCTGGGACCCTAAAATTTAAAGGGGTGGGGGGCAGGGAGCGGGGGGGAGGGGTGGGCCTCAAGTGAGTGGGGAAAAAGAGCAAAGATAGCCAAGGCTCCAATTGCTGATTGCCATCCAGCGATTCTACTGGTAAATGCACACCACAGATATCGGGTAAGACTGGATGTGCTGCCATCCATGGTTCAATAGTTAAAGCACTCATGGCCTGGATACAGCTTTGAAGAGAGTGACAGGTGCCTGTGGGGGAAGTCAGGACTACCAGATCTCTTTCAATAGCTTAGGATGCCTGTCAACAGAGCCTGGTGACTTATTCACCTCAAGTTCTGCTGTTTTATATACTGGTAGATCGAGAGGAAGGAGATATCACAAATTGGGCTGAATGGCCTACTTCGGCACTGTAAATTCTATGCACCAGGATGAACAACCATTTCTCTTGATGTCTCTAATAGATCAAATAATCAAGATCACAAGACATTTATAAGGCACCTATTCAGTGAACATCTCAACTCCACCATCATAAGCGCACGAAATATTCTTGACCCCTCAAAGGCAAATAAATGTTCCACCATAAACCTGATAATTGGCTAACAACCGTTGGTCATCGTACATCTATTATGTAGCTTCTTTTGAAAACATACTTCTCTTGGTAAAGACTTTAGACAGATACCTTGAACTGGTCCAATCTTGTTGCTCATTGCATATCGGAGTATCTGCTCATTTTTATCATACAGGACGAACGTGCGATCCACAGACAGCTGTTGAGTGGCAGGTACCAGTCGAGCATCGTCGTCATGGATACAGCCCTGGAAGCTGATGGTCTGTTTCAACTGGAAGGAGTAGCTCCGTGAGGTTCCACCAGGAAATTCTATCGTGTACTGTATGTTTGAAGAGGACATGATTGCTGAAGGAAGAAAACAAAGCCAGTCATTCTCAGCTATAATAAAAACAAGAAACGCTGGAAATACTAAGCAGATCTAGCAGCATCTGTGGAGAGAGAAGCAGAGTTAACGATTCGGGTCAGTGACCCTTCTTTGGAACATTCTCAGCGTTCAGCAATTAACTACATTATTAATTAACTACATTATTTTAATTAACTACATTATTAATTAACTACATTAAGTCAATGGATGTTGCTGACAAGGCCAGTAACTTACCTAGCTGAGTGAACAAGAAAACAGATGCAATGTTAGTGTCACTGGAGTATTAATCCAAAAGACTGTTCACAACATCGCTTAGGAAACTCTTTGAATTGCCTCAGCATTTTATATAAATCAACCAACCAAGCTGGAGGAGGCAAAAGTTAATTTAAAAGTTACATGTGCTCTGGGCTGTACTAACATACTGGTGGGTCATGAAATGCCAGAACCCACCCAATGCATTGCTTTTTTTGGACTGGGAGGAAGAAAAGAGACTGCAAGGAATTCCACCCCTCCACTCCAATAGGTCAACTATCATCGTATCCTGCAGCAAGAGTGGGTCTCATCAGAGACACAGAACACAGTGCGCCACAGTGAACACAGTGCGCCACACTGAACAGTGCGCCGCAGCTAACACAGTGCGCCGCAGCTAACACAGTGCGCCGCAGCTAACACAGTGCGCCGCAGCTAACACAGTGCGCCGCACCGAACACAGTGCGCCGCACCGAACACAGTGCGCCGCACCGAACACAGTGCGCCGCACCGAACACAGTGCGCCGCACCGAACACAGTGCGCCGCACCGAACACAGTGCGCCGCACCGAACACAGTGCGCCGCACCGAACACAGTGCGCCGCACCGAACACAGTGCGCCACACCGAACACAGTGCGCCACACCGAACACAGTGCGCCACACCGAACACAGTGCGCCACACCGAACACAGTGCGCCACACCGAACACAGTGCGCCACACCGAACACAGTGCGCCACACTGAACACAGTGCGCCACACTGAACACAGTGCGCCACAGCGAACACAGTGCGCCACACTGAACACAGTGCGCCACACTGAACACAGTGCGCCACACTGAACACAGTGCGCCACACTGAACACAGTGCGCCACAGCGAACACAGTGCGCCACAGCGAACACAGTGCGCCACAGCGAACACAGTGCGCCACAGTGAACACAGAGCGCCACAGCGAACACAGAGCGCCACAGCGAACACAGAACGCCACAGCGAACACAGTGCGCCACAGCGAACACAGTCACAAGTAGACTGTGTTTAAGGTGATTAAAGGAGTTGACAGGAAACAGTTTTTCTCTATCTACTCTATGGTAAAGGGAGTTCAGAACAAAAGGAGCATAACCTTAAAATTAGCGTTAGGCTTTGGAGAGCTATGATGAAAGGACACAATATTCGATGACAAAGAACAAAGAACAGTACAGCACAGGAACAGGCCATTCGGCCCTCCAAATGCGTCCACATTTCCCTCATTGAACTTTGGAATCAACTGGGAGAACTTTAACAGCTTAGCACACAGTGCTGAGGTAGGGATAGCTTCCTCACTAGCCATGCCTTCACTGGGTATACTAGGTCGCCCCCTAGTTAATGCAAGCCACCTTCGCTCTCTTTCAAAGAACAAAGAACAGTACAGCACAGGAACAGGCCATTCGGCCCTCCAAGCCTGCGTTGATCTTGATGCCTGTCTAAACTAAATCCTACTGTACTTCCGGGGACCGTATCCCTCTATTCCCATCCTATTCATGTATTTGTCAAGATGCCTCTTAAACGTCGCTATCGTACCTGCTTCCACCACCTCCCCCGGCAGCAAGTTCCAGGCACTCACCACCCTCTGTGGAAAGAACTTGCCTCACACATCCCCCCTAAACTTTGCCCCTCACACCTTAAACCTATGTCCCCTAGTAACTGACTCTTCCACCCTGGGAAAAAGCTTCTGACTATCCACTCTGTCCATGCCACTCATAACTTTGTAAACCTCTATCATGTCGCCCCTCCACCTCCGTCGTTCCAGTGAAAACAATCCGAGTTTTTCCAACCTCTCCTCATAGCTAATGCCCTCCAGACCAGGCAACATCCTGGTAAACCTCCTCTGTACCCTCTCCAAAGCCTCCACGTCCTTCTGGTAATGTGGCGACCAGAATTGCACGCAATATTCTAAGTGTGGCCTAACTAAAGTTCTGTACAGCTGCAGCATGACTTGCCAATTTTTATACTCTATGCCCCGACCGATGAAGGCAAGCATGCCGAATGCCTTCTTGACTACCTTATCCACCTGCATTGCCACTTTCAGTGACCTGTGGACCTGTACGCCCAGATCTCTCTGCCTGTCAATACTCCTAAGGGTTCTGCCATTTACTGTATACTTCCCACCTGCATTAGATCTTCCAAAATGCATTACCTCACATTTGTCCGGATTAAACTCCATCTGCCATTTCTCCGCCCAGTCTCCAACCGATCTATATCCTGCTGTATCCTCTGACAATCCTCATCATTATCATCAACTCCACCAACCTTTGTGTCGTCTGCAAACTTACTGATCAGACCAGCTACATTTTCCTCCAAATCATTTATATATACTACAAACAGCAAAGGTCCCAGCACTGATCCCTGCGGAACACCACTAGTCACATCCCTCCATTCAGAAAAACACCCATCCACTGTTACCCTCTGTCTTCTATGACCGAGCCAGTTCTGTATCCATCTTGCCAGCTCACCTCTGATCCCGTGTGACTTCACCTTTTGTACCAGTCTGCCATGAGGGACCTTGTCAAAGGCTTTACTGAAGTCCATATCGATAACATCCACTGCCCTTCCCTCATCAATCATCTTTGTCACTTCCTCAAAAAACTCAATCAAGTTAGTGAGACATGACCTCCCCTTCACAAAACCATGCTGCCTCTCGCTAATAAGTTCGTTTGTTTCCAAATGGGAGTAAATCCTGTCCCGAAGAATCCTCTCTAATAATTTCCCTACCAGTGACGTAAGGCTCACCGGCCTATAATTTCCTGGATTATCCTTGCCACCCTTCTTAAACAAAGGAACAACATTGGCTATTCTCCAGTCCTCTGGGACCTCACCTGTAGCCAATGAGGATGCAAAGATTTCTGTCAAGGCCCCAGCAATTTCTTCCCTTTCCTCCCTCAGTATTCTGGGGTAGATCCCATCAGGCCCTGGGGACTTATCTACCTTAATGCTTTGCAAGACACCCAACACCTCCTCCTTTTTGATAATGAGATGACTGAGACTATCTACACTATGACACTATGAAGCAAACCAAGGTGAGAAATATGATAAGTGCACAGGAAAGTTACAGGAAGATCTATTTACTGAACTCACACCATTGTCTAAAAAGCAGGAAACGATGTTTCGTAGGACAGCACAGAAGAAAACCAGTCTGTCGACTATGCCGGCTTTTTGAAAGAAGTCGTCAAAATATCCCACTCCCTGCATTTGTCCCAAAATGCTGCAAGTTTCTCCTTTTCAAGTTGATATCCATGCAAGTGATGTTGCTGTTATGACTCCCATGCTAACAGCACATCATCTTCCCATGCCCAATGGAAATCAAGCAGGATCTTAATGACTCATTTGGACAATGCTTGACTCGCAGACTTTTTAATCCCGTCTACAACATTTTTATAATTTAAGAAATGTCCCAAGAATTTTTTTTTAAAATCACACACAACTCTTTTATATTAAATTACCACTATGATTTATCAGCTGGATTTTGCTTGCCCTGGAAATTAATATTTAATTCTGGGAGGTTTGGCAACATTACACACACGAGAATCTGGAGTTATCCAAAATTAGTATCAGGTCTTATAATAATGGAAGCGAGCTATCGGCACCTATCAACCCCAATATGGGGGCTTTGAATTTGGGCCTCGCCAGCAAGTCCTGGGAGGTAGGGTATTGGAGACAAATGCAGGGGGGACTGAGCAGGGGGCCACAGTGGTGTGGGGGTGAATATTCCTGCACTCCCCAACTCCACAGAAAATAAAAGGAAAACCTTCCCTCTCATTTCTCCAGCAGCCTCCGGCTGACAAAGAACTGGTGGAGAGAAAAGGATAGGTTCTTATTTCAGAGGTGACTCTTCTGCGCTCTTCTGTAGAGCTAGAGCTGATAAAAGGTTTCTACCTGCTGACTGACTTCCAAACACTCTTAACTTGACAGTAATGGGTTCAATATTTATCAACAGTATGTTCCTCCACAACAGCGCTTCTGATATGTCTTTCTTTTTTCCCCACCCAAGGATTCCCCCCCTCCCCACTGTGGTTGACAGGGTCCTCGACCACATCTGACCCATTTCCCGCACTTCTGCCCTCACCCCTTCCCCTCCCTCCCAGAGCCGCGAAAGGGTTCACTTTGTCCTCACTTTCCATCCCACCAGCCTCCACATCCAAAGGATCATCCTCCGCCATTTCCTCCACCTCCAACGTGATGCCACTACCAAACACGTTGTCTCCTCCCTTCTCCTCCCGTCAGCATTCTGAAGGAACCGTTCCCTCCTCGACACCCTGATCCACACCTCCATCACCCGACACCTTGTCCCTCCCCACAGCACCTTCTCCTACAATCGCAGGAGGTGTAATACCTGCCCTTTTACCTCCTCTCTCACTATTCAATGCCCCAAACACTCTTTCTAAGTGAAGCAGTGATTTACTTGTACTTATTTCAATTTAGTATACTGTATTGGCTGCTCACAATGCAGTCTCCTCTACACTGGAGAGACTAAATGCAGATTGGGTGACCATTTTGTGGAACACCTCTGCTCACTCCGCAAGCAGGACCCCGAGCTTCCAGTTGCTTGCCATTTTAATTCACCACCTTGCTCTCACGCCCACATTTCTGTCCTCGGCTTGCTGCAGTGTTCCAGTGAAGCTCAACACAAGCTCGAGAAACAGAACCTCATCTGGACTCTGCAGCCTTCTGGACTCAACACTGAGTTCAACAACTTCAGACCATGACTGCCATTTTGATTTTTTTTTTGCCACGTGCCAGTCTCGAACTTGTTTTCCATGTTTTTGTTTTCAGATAGAGCTGTTCATTATTCTGCAATTAACACTCTCGCTGGACAAATGCTTTGTGTTTTACTACAGCAATTACCACTCCCTTTGCCTTTTGTTCCATGACATCTTTATACTTTAATCTCTCCTGCCCTCCACCCTATCACAGACCTTTCCTTCTGTTCTTCTCCCCCCCACACACCCCTCCACCACTGCCATTTACTGGCTCAAAGCAGACAACATTTCTAATCTTTGCCAGTTCTGATGAAAGGTCTCAGACCTAAGACATTAACTCTGTTTCTCTCTCCTCATTTGCTGCCAGACTTGCTGTGTATTTCTAGCACTTGCTGTTTTAATTTCAGATTTCCAGCATCCGCAGTATTTTGCTTTTATACAAAAATGTTCCTCCGCTACTTACCGGAGCTGGAGTAGTGATACAACTCGTTGTATGGCTCTATATGCACGATTGAATCCTGTGGAATTTCAGGGACTCGTCCTTCCAGGGAGGTGGTGATGGTAAGGTGGTTATGCTCATCGATTCCGCTAAAGTGCTGGTTGATCACAAGTTTCTCATTACCAGGTGTAAACGTCACCTCTGCTCGACGACTGAATTCACCACCTGGTCAAAATATAAAGCACCAGACCATCCAGTCACAACCAATCCCCACACGCACAATCCCACTACATGGAACATTACAGAAATTACAACAATTTGCATTGATACAGCACTTTTAACATAGTAAAACATCCCAAGGTACTTCACAGGAGTGTAATCAAAGATTTGACAGTGAGCTGCATAAGGCAATATTAGGACAGATGACCAAACGTTTGTTCAAACAAGTAGGTTTTGAGGGTCTTAAAGGAGATAGGCGGAGAGGTTTAGGGAGGGAATTCCAGAACTTAGGGCCCAGGCAAATGAAAACACAGCCATCAATAGCAGGGCAAAGGAAATCAGGGACGCCCAAGGGACCAGACTTGGAGGAGCACAGAGTTCTCGGTGGGTTGCAGAAGGTTATAGAGATAGGGAGGATTGTAGGGTGGGTGGAGGTTACAGAGATAGGGAGGGGTGAGGTTGTGAAGGGATTTGAACACAAAGATGAGAATTTTAAATGTGAGATGGTGTTGGACTGGGAACCAATGTAGGTGGCTTAGCACAGGGGTGATGGATGCAGAATCACAACATGTGTATTCTGTAAGTTCCCTAGACAGGTCTGGACTCTGTAAATATGGTAACCATATGGATGAAGACAGATGTTAAAAGTTCCCAAATGGTTATAGTAACTTACAATGACCTACAATTTTTGCAAATGTTACATTTTGGCCCTGCCAAGAGTATTTCCACAAGGATTTTACAAATTTAATCACAAGACCAAACTCTGAATATTTGGAGTCCCTACAGTAATAAAAGGGCATTTCCTGTAATCTGACAGAGCAAGCTATTCCATCTCTTCAGATTGCTGTCAGCTCAGTGTCATAAGAAGAAAATAATTCTCATCTTTTATCAAAAGATATTTCTAAGTAGCATGCAACATTAAAAGATAGAATTATAGAATTATTAAACTGTGTTTAATAAATATGTCAAAGGTTACAACATTCTACCTAGCACTGGAATAGATGGCTGCAATCATCTTCAGAGTTCCCCATGCCAAGTTGCTCATGTGGCCTGAAGACCTGAACATATTAGTATAATGGTAAATGTAATCTTAGTTACCAGTGTTTTGGAAAAGATCAGTTACCCTAACCATCATCTTTGACACTCTGAAAACAAAGGTAGAGTGTATACGAGAAGAGTTTCAGACAACTGGTCTCCCCAAGAGATGCAGAGTAGACATCGAGAAAATGTTTCCACTTGGAGGGAGTCCAAAACTACAGGATGTAAATATAAGACAGTCACTAATAAATCCAAGAGGGAATTCAGGAGAAACTTCTTTACCCAGAGAGTGGTGAGAATGTGGAACTCGCTATCACAAGGAGTGGTTGAGGCGAATAACATAGATGCATTTAAGGGGAAGCTAGATAAGCACATGAGGGAGAGAGGAATAGAAGGTTATGTTGCTAGGATAAGATGAATAGGGATGGGGGAAGGCTTGTGTGGAGCATAACTACCAGCAAAGATCAGTTGGCCCAAATGGCCTGTTTCTGTGTTGTAAATTCTATGTAATTCTTTGTAAGAGACGCGAAATACAGCATTAAGTTTAGCCCACAATTCCATTTTTGAAGGCATTTGGTGTTTAAGATGATTAAAGGATATGGTAGGATATTTCCTCTGGTGGGGGAGTCCACAACAAGGGGCATAATATTAAAATTTGAATGCGGCCACTCAGAGGTGATGTCAGAAAGGACTTCTTCACTCAAAGTGAAATCTCGAACTCTTTCCCTCCGCCCTCCACCCCACCCAAAAAGCTGGGGTCAACTGAAAATTTCAAAACTGAGATTGATAATTTGTTCGGTAAGTATATTAAGAGTTACGGAAACAAGGTGGGCAAATAGAGGTAAGATGCAGATTAGCATGGTCTAATAATAATTAATCATTTAAATCTGAGATTGATCGATTTTTGCTAGCCAGTGCTATAAAGTAATATAGAGCCAAGGCGGATAAATGGAGATCAGATACTGATAAACCATGATCTCATTGAATTGTGGACCATGCTCAAGGGCTGAATAGTCGCCTCCTGTTCCCATGTTGGCAACCTTTCCAGGTTGCTAAAGGCATGAACAATACAGGGAGAGAACTGTACAGTTTGCTCCCTGAGAAATCGGCACTGGAGTTGGACAGTACTGTAAAAAGAGCTACCAACAGTCAACTCGGACCAGCCAGCAAGATTACAGCAGATGTACAATGGGAATCTCATTATTATACTCTGATGCTAAACATATCTAAATATTTCAGCCGGACAATCCAAAAATTGGTCCAGGGAAGAAAATCCAGAAAAGGTCAACTCCAGGGAACGGAACATTAGGACAGTGACTGTTGAATTTTCTTTAGCCCTTCGCTTCCTGTTGATGCCTCAAGTTTAATGGAGCTAAAATGAGGGTAGAAAACTGATCTCTCAACAACAGTTTGCAAATGTATTTTTCCATCTTGGTATCCTTTTCTCCTACACAGAGGAGCTACTTTCCACAAGTGGTACGATAGTTCTGGCACCGTTGCAGTACTCTTGGTTTCATGATTTTAAAGAGAAAGATCATGTGGTTTGATGTCTGCAACAGAATTTGGTAACTTTTCTGGGAAAAGCTGCAACATAGACTAACACAGGGATTTCTGACCAGAGTGGTCTGTAGACTGAGCAAAATGTGTTTGCATCAAATTTTATAATGAGATTTTTAAACTTTTCCCTCAATTGCCATCAACTTAAACCTCACCATCACTGACATTCAGATCACCAAGATTACTTAATCTCCCTCATCATTCACATCTGCCAACATCCTAACCTGCCTATCCTTCTAATCTCCTAGAAAACACAATATCCTCGCCTTGTTCAGCAGCATTTGATCAAAATTCCAAATCCCCTCCTCTGACCCTCCATCCATCCATCAACATCCTCACATATTAAATAGTTGCCTCATTTCTGCTTTAGACACTCTTGTCTGCACCAGATCCTTTGCAGTCCCTCACTGCCTCCCATTGCTCCTTGTACAGCATTCCTGGCCTTAAACTGAGTGTGCTTGTTATGCAATTGGTCTTGCCAACCACTGATTGGACCACCCCAAACAATGTTTCATCTTCCTCATTGCTGCCAATCTTCTTCCCAGTCTGTGATTTTCGTTGGGCTTGAAAGACCTCAAACACATCTTCTCCACCACAACATGAGGGGTAAAGAGGCAGAGGGGTTTAGGGAGGGAATTCCAGAACTTAGGACCTAAGCTTCTGAAGGCATGGCTGCCAATGGTGTAGCAATTAAATCCAGTATCAATCCACTTCACCTGAACATAACCCAATATTTTTGGGTGATGAGACTACTTACCAACAATACTAAATCCATTTTCATAGCCAGGTTGTTCCAGAGCAAACATCCAACCGATAATACTTCCAACAGAGGACAATGGCAATAGAGACCAGCCCAGCGCTGTTGGAATTCTGCTTATAGCCGTGTACGACCGGCCATCATTTACCACCACATATGAATGCAGGTCAATGTTCTCAAACTGGACAGGTACTGGGTTGGATCCTACAAAGATCTTTCCATTCACCTTTCCATTCACACGCTGTGGGGATCCTGAAAAAAAGAAAAGGAAAGTTAATAGGGTTTTTTAACTCACTTCTGGGTTGAATTTGTTTGACCGAAGAATTTATCAGCCAGGGATTTCCACCCCTATCGCTATCCACTGATCTTGCTGGACAGTGTGTAGTGGACATCAAATGAGGATAAGTGTGATGTTCATTCTCTCCCCTAAAAGGTTAATAATACAAGTGAGAACCAGGCTGAATACAGAAAGTTCAAAGGCCAAGTGAAAAACTAAAATAAGAGAGGCACAGAGAGAGTATGAGAAGAGACAGGCAGCTGATATGTAAGGGAATCCAAAAGTATTCCATAGGCATAATAATAGTAAAAGGGGATTAAATGGAGGAGTGGGGATGATTGAGGACCAAAAATGGGATCCATGCATGGAAGCAGAGGGCATGGCTGAGTTGGCACACTATATGAGTACTTTGCATCCATCTTTACCAGGGAAGATGCTGTTGCCAAAGTCATAGTGAAAAAGGAGGTAGTTGAGATACTGGATGGGCTAAAAATTGATAAAGAGGTATCAGAAAGGCTAGCTGTAGTTAAAGTTGATAAGCCAGATGGGATGCATGTGAGGATGCTGAGGGAAGCAAGGGTGGAAATTGTGGAGGCACTGACCATAAATTTCCAGCCCTTAGATATGGGGTGATGCCAGAGGACTGAAGAATTGCAAATGTTACATTATTGTTCAAAAATAGGTGCAAGTATAAACCCAGCAACTACAGGCCAGTCAGTTTAATCTCGGTGATGGGAAAGCTTTTAGAAACATTAATCCAGGAGAAAGTTAAGTTACTTGGACAAATGTGGATTAATTAAGGAAAGCCAGTACGGATTTGTTAAAGACAAATCATTTTTAACTAACTTGATTGTTAAGTCATCAAAAAACTCCGAGAATTGATGAGGGTAAAGCAGTTGAAGTCATGCACATGGACTTCCAAAAGGTATTTCATAAAATGCTACATAATAAGCTTGCCAGCAATGATCTATATTAATGACTTAGACTTGGGTATACAGGGCACAATTTCAAACTTTGTAGATAACAAAACTTGGAAGTATTGTGAACTGTGAGGTGGATAGTGACTGACTTCATAGAGTCATATACAGAATAAAAGGAAGCCATTTGGCCCATTGAGTCTATGCTGGCTCGCTGCAGAGCAATCCAGTCAGTCCCAATCCCCGGTTCGATCCCTGTAACCCAGCAAGTTTATTTCCGTCAAGTGCCCATGCAATTTCCTTTTGAAATCATTGATGGTCTCCGTTTCCACCACCCTCGTGGGCAGTGAGTTCCAGGTCATTACCACTCGCTGCATAAAAAAGCTCTTCCTCGCATTCCCCCTGCATCTCTTGCCCAAAACCTTCAATCTGTGTCACCTAGTCCTTGTACCATTAGTTAATGGGAACAGTTTTTCCTTGTCTACCTCATCTAAGCCTGTCATAATCTTGTTGTACACCCCTATCAAATCTCCCCTCAATCTCCTTTGCTCCAGTAGAACAACCCCAGCATTTCCAACCTAACCTTGTAACTAAAATCCCTCATCTCAGGAATCATTCTGGTAAATCTCTTCTGCACCCTCTCTAGGACCCTCACATCCGTTCAAAAGTGTGGTGACCAGAACTGGGCACATTACTCTAGTTGGGGCTTAACCAGAGCTTTATAAAGGTTCAGCATAACTTCCCTGCTTTTGTACTCGACGCCTTTATTTATGAAGCCCAATATCTCATATGCTTCGCTAACCACTCTCTCAATATATCCTACCACCTTCAAAGATCAATGCACATCAACCCCCAGGTCCCTCTGTTCCTGCACATTCTTTAGAACTAAACCATCAAGTCTTTATTGCATCACCCTATCCCTTCTGCCAAAATGCATCACCTCACACTTCTCTGTATTAAATTCTATCTGCCACTTGTCTGCCCATTCTGCTAGACTATCTATGTCCTATTGCAGGTGGTTCATATCATCCTCACTGTCTGCCACTCCTCCAAGTTTGTATCATTGGCAAATTTTGAGATTCTACTCTGTATTCCAAGATCCAAGTCATTCATATATATCAAAAAAAGCAGTGGTCCTAGCACTGACAAGAGGATAAAGGCAGGCTGGTGGAATGGGCAGACATGTGGCAGATGATGTTTAATACAGAGAAGTGTGCAGTAATACTTTTTGGTAGGAAGAACAAGGAGAGATAATATATTGTAAAGGATACAATTCTAAAAGAGGTACAAGAACAAAGAGACCTGGGGGTGTATGTGCGCAAATCGTTGAAGGTGGCAGGGCAGGTTGAGAAGGTGGTTAAAATGGCATACGGGATCCTGGGCTTTATAAATAGGGGCATAGAGTACAAAAGCAAGGAAGTTATGGTGAACCTGTATAAAACACTGGAGCGGCCTTAACTGGAGTATTGTGTCCAAATCTGGGCACTGTACTTTCGGAAGAATGCGAAGGCTTTAGAGAGGGTGCAGAAAAGTGGGACTTCCATTATGTGGATAGATTGGAGAAGCTGGGACTGTTCTCCTTAGAGAAGAGAAGGTTTAGAGGAGATTTGATAGAGGCGTTCAAAATTATGAGGGATCCGGACAGAGTAGATAGGGAGAAACTGTTTCCTTTGGCGGAAGGATCAAGAACCAGAAGACAGTGCCAAAAGAACCAACAGTGACATGAGAAAAAATGTTTTTACGAGCGAATAGTTAGGATCTGGAATGTACTACCTGAAAGTGTGGGTACAGAACCAATTCCTTGCCTTGGATTGGCACAATAGTCCCACAAAGAACACAGTGCGTTGACTCTGTTTTAAGTGATGGGTCAAGCACTGTCAAACTATTATAAAAGCAAAATACTGCGGATGCTGGAAATCTGAAATAAAAACAAGAAATGCTGGAACCACTCAGCAGGTCTGGCAGCATCTGTGGAAAGAGAAGCAGAGTTAACGTTTCGGGTCAGTGACCCTTCTTCGGAACTCACTGACCTGAAACGTTAACTCTGCTTCTCTTTCCACAGATGCTGCCAGACCTGCTGAGTGGTTCCAGCATTTCTTGTTTTTATTACTGTCAAACTATTGGCAGTATTTCAGGAAAGGGGAGCCATGCCTGGAGCTGTCTGCTGAACCAAACGTTATATCAAGTGGATTCCTACAACAAATAGATCCAAGCAGATAGTGACAGATCCACCTGGAACTACATCACTGGCACACTCCACACCGTGGAATAGGGAAGTCAAATCATGACTTTAAAAAGGGAGTTGGATAAACACCTGAAGAGAAAAAATTGCAGGGCTGCAGGGAAAGAGCAGGGGAGTGGAACTAGCTGAGTTACTCTTAGAGAGCTGGAACATATACGACAGGCTGAACAGCCTCCTTCTGTGCTGTAACCATTCTATGATCTAGTAGGGCTGTGAATGCTGGGATCAATTGCAGCTTTCAAGATTGATGTCCATAAATTTTTGATAAGGTAACGGTATCAAGGGATGGGATATGGGATAAGGAAGTAATTGCGGGTAAACAGAGTTGAGGTATTGATCAACATTAACCTACTTGGAACAGGCTTGAAGGAGTCAATTCCTCTTCCTATGTTCCATTATGGTTAAATAGTCTGTGATCTTCACCGTCTTAGACGCATACATAAAGAATGGCCACTCAGATAAGTGTTGAAGGTCACCCATGGAACAAGACTCAGCTGTCAGGAACAAAAATCCCAATGGGCCAAACTCCCTCCCATTCACAAATCAACAATCATGGCCCCCATCCTTATACAGGGTGCAAATAGCCCAGACAAAGAGAGGTAGTTACCAAGTGGTGTGTCACCTTTAGTGCAGGCTTTAGCAGGGGAATAGGTAGATTTATAGATTTTCTCCAAGTCTAAATTACAAATCAATAATATGAACTTATTTCCTAAAAATACATTTCCATCATTAAACTAAGGCAATTTTTTTTCTAGTTGTTAATGGTTACATTCATCAGCGAGGCCTTCTACCTTTGACTGTGTTTCTGTTCTGTTGGGTGTCCACTCACTAAGCCACCACCCTGTAACAGGCTCGGAGACGTCTTTTTGTGGGCAACGCACTTTCAAATAATGCAAGTCACTGGTGCTGCAATTTTTATTTCCACATGAATAACCTTTCTGGACTTTGAGTGAAAACTTAAAAGCAAAACAGACTTACCTTCTGCAACACACTGCTTGCCATTGCCATAATAACCAGGATTACAATGACAGCAGAAGCCTGCCACGTAGTCCCTGCATTGGCCGTGAATTGAACAGATATGACGACTGTTGGCGCACTTCAGCTGCCTCTCTGTATTATATGAGAAAACTGGCAGAAGGGGAGGAAAACAAATCATGATCAAACTTGCAGAACAAGACACAAATTTTCAACTTTTGCAAGAGTTTGGTTGCATTCGAGTAACATTATTTCCCCAGCGGAGGCTGGGTAGGGGGGTAGACAGAATGGGTCTTTGTTTCTTTCACTTATTTATAATTTTACCCTACAAGAGAGAAATAAGTACAAGTAACTGCAGCCAATAAAAGAGTATTACCCCAAATGGTACACTGAGGAGAAAAAGTGTGCAGTTACAGCTGTGTGAATAAGATATCATATAGAGAGGTGAAAGGTTAGAAGAAGTCAGGATACAGCTGGGGAAAGAGTGAATGGCTCCAATACTACTCCAGGAAAAGAGGTACAGAACCAATTCCTTGCCTTGGATTGGCACAATAGTCCCATAAAGAACACGAGAACACTTAGTGCGTTGACTTTGTTTTAAGTGATGGGTCAAGCACTGTCAAACTATTGGCAGTATTTCAGGAAAGGGGAGCCATGCCTGGAGCTGTCCGCTAAACCAAACATTATATCAAGTGGATTCCTACAACAAATAGATCCAAGCAGATAGTGAGAGATCTACCTGGAACTACATCACTGGCACACTCCACACCGTGGAATAGTGAAGTCAAATCTTTTATTAAACTGGAAATATTTTATAAATTCATTCCAAAGTATCATATGGGCCGACAACTCTAAGGGAAAGCAGAGTGCTGGACACTCACATGGAGCAACAACTTGCATTTATATGGCACCTGTAACATAGTAAACTTCCCAAGGAGCTTCACAGCAGCATAATCAGTCAAAATTTGACACCGTCTACATAAGGAGATATTGGAACAGGTGACAAAAAACTTGGTTAAAGAGGTAGGTTTTAAGGAATATCTTAAAAGGATAGAGAAGTAGAGAAGGAGGGAATTCCAGAGCTCAGGGTCCAGGCAGATGAAGGCACAGCCGCCGATTGTGCAGCGAAGAACATCGGGGATGCGCAAGAGGTCAGAATTGAGGAGTGCAGAGATCTTGGAGGGCTTTCGAGCTGGAGGAGGTAACACAGATAGGGAGGGGTGAGGCCATGGAGAAATTTGAAAACGAGAATGAGAATGTTAAAAATCAAGGTATCAGCAGCCAATCTGATACAGGAGACGAAAAGGTTCTGATGCAAAACTGAAACCATGTATTTAACAGCAGCCCTCAGTTAACCCTTGCCTTCACTGCACCAGCACACAAAAATGTTCAGACAATATAATTTCAGTAGTGTGGAAACAAGGTGGTTTTAGCGTACTTTAAGGCACAGCCCAGACGTTAAGGTAACAGTCAATCCAAAGGAAAAATCCGAGAGTGCTGCAGAAAATTAGAGAACAAAAACTTGGAACAATTGTTCATTTATCTTGCAAAACATTATAGTTTACTCAAGAGAAAAGAAAATGTTTTAGCAGCAGCTTCTCTATGGCTTCAGCTGGTTAAGACAGTGAGTAACTGAGCCAGACCAGAAGAATTGATCTTCCATCACCAGTGTCCACTGAGTTAGCTGATCTCAACTGTAGCAGTGATGTGGGTACCAACTACTAGTCTCCATCTACCTGGATAGGGAGGGGAAGACTGGCCAGGATTCCTGTTCCTAATCACTACCCGGAAAGGTGGGCTTCTAACATGCTGGGCGAGGACAGATTGAGCTCAGCTGTAATGCAACCTGTAGCAAGTAACATTCACACAACACAAGGATCATCACAAAGAGTCTAATCACCTCCCAATGATATTCAATGGCATTTCCATTGCCAAATCGCCCACCAACATCTGTCAGTGGGATGGGGTGTGGGGGGCAGGATCACCAGTGACTGGAAATTCAACTACGCAAGTCACATAAATGTTGGGGCTACTAGAGCAGGCCAGAAGCTGAGTATTCTATGACTCATTGAATGACTCATCTCATGACTTCCCAGAGTCTTTCCACCCCAAGTTACAAGTCAGGAGTGTGACGGGTGGTTGCAGCTCCAACACTTCAAGTTTGACACCATCTGGGACAAAGCAGCCCACACATCACTGGCACACCGTGGCTACAGTGTATACCACCTACAGGATACATTGCTGAAACTGGCCAAGGCTTCTCTGACAGCATCTCCCAAACTCGTGACCTTCACCACTTAGAAGGACAAGGTGCATAGGAACACCACCCAAGTCACACATCATTCTGACTTGGAACTATATCGCCGTTCCTTCACTGTCGCTGGGTCAAAATCCTGGAACTCCCTTCCTAACAGCACTGTGGGTGTACCTACCCCACATGGACTGCAGCGGTTCAAGAAGGCAGCTCACCACCACCTTCTCAAGGGCAATTAGGAATGGGTAATAAATGCTGGCCTGGCCAGTGACATCTACATGCCAAGAATAATTTTTAAAAACTCAATGTGAATGGTCACTTGAATAATGTTCCAGAGGGCGCACTCCCTTGTTGGGACCATATTCCAGCAAGGAGTCTTCCAGGGAAGAATGGGGAAAAGAAAACCAGTTGAAAAAGAAACGGTAAAAATAACTAGAGAATGCAGAGTCCAAATTTCAGACTGAAAATTACGTTACAAGGAAGGTAAAAGTAGGATTTAAGGAAGAACAAGAAAATAAATCTACATTCAGATTTTTTAAAATCACATCAATGGCCATTTTACTATTCAGGTTTGTGAATGGTTAAAATGATAAAGCACCATACATTCGTTGCTGGCTTTAGGTCAAATACCTGGTTCACTAATCAGATTTAAAAGTAAAGGCCCAGAATTTGTTGGAGCAGGGCATCTCGCCCTGAATTGGATTTCTTTTCCTCACCCTTAAAATAGTATTCATTCTGAGCCATAGCTTGTGCCAAAGTCAGAATCGACAATGTTGCAGTGAGAGCAATGGGGCATCTGGGATCTCATGAATGTCAGGACTGACAGTCAATCTCCTTAACCAATGAAATTTAAGGATAGAGAAAGAAACAGAGGAATGAGGGAGAAGGAAATAGGGTGAATTAGTGTCTAATTAGATACAGAAAGAGAAACAGAGAGAAGGAAAAAATGGAGGTGGGGGTAGAGAGAGAGAGAGAGAGAGAGAGAGAGAGAGAGAGAGAATGTAAAATCCCTCCGGGAACAATTTACTACCTGCAGAAGTAAGAATCCACAGTTTCATTGTTACCTTTCTGAACTGTAAAAATCGAGTTTCATGGTAGGATCATAAACCACGTCATTAACAAGGTTATTATCACATGAATTACCAGACATAAATGGCTGCAGCGAGATTTATTCATATTAACAGAGCAGATCGGGCATTTTCATGACACACAGTGGGAGGCTCACGGCAAGAGAAGTCTTTTCTTCGTTTTTGGTGAGGCTAACTATAAAACGATGCTAATCATCCACAATTTGTGGTGATTTGCAACTCAGTGTATCTCTTCCCACCACAAATTGCTTGGTTTCTTTTTAACGCACTAATAACGGCGGACACAGTGAACTTGCCTAACAGCTAATCACAGCAATTGCGGATTATACAGTATCTAACACTAGACGTTGAAAACTTTCGATGAAATTTACTAAGTACTGAGTGGAACTCTTGTCAATAAGTTACCATACCATTTCCAGTCACATCCAACTCTGTGTCCAACAGTTCAACTCTGCGTTGGGGAAACTCTGGATGTTGGAACTGGACTGGCTTCGCTTCGATACGTGTGAGGACTGGGACCTGCTCCACATAGCGAGGCTCTTCCGGAGGCAAGTCTGCCACATTCTGCTGTGAAGCTACCCTGTAGACTACAGGATCCTCCAGGGTGTCAACTTTTTCTTCTTCTTCAGGAAGATCATATTCTGGGTCTGACCCATTCTCGATTACATCCAAATAAGAGTTCCTTTGGTGATCAACATTTGTAGCAGTACTAAAAGTATTCGGAACAGAATCATCGACATGGAATGTGTTTACACTGGCAGGCAAGATGGTGTGGTTAGAAGAACTACCAAGTTGGTAGATCCAGACTCCTCGTTCTCCAGAATTACTGTCTCTGTGAAAATAATCATTGGACAAACTTGTGAGAACTGACAAGAGTTAGATTTTTTTATTTACAGAATGTATTGAAGTTATCACATGACAAAAACAGTCCTTCGAGCATGATTGATTTTTTACTGAATTCCCTATTTGGATTTATTAGGGACTATGTTATTTTAAGGCCCCTAGTTTCTGAATCCCCTCTAAGTGGAAACATCTCTATTCCAACCCGATCATAATTTTAAAGACCTCTATTAGGTCTCTCTTCTCTCTTCCCTCTTCTAGAGAAAAGACCTCCAGCCTCTTCAGTCTATCCAGATAGTTATAACCCCTCAGCTCTGGCATCATCCTTGTAAATCTTTTTTTCACCTTCTCCAATGTCCCTGTACTCTTTTTATAATATGGAGGCCTGAAATATGCACAATACTCCAAGTTTGATCTAACCAAAGTTCAAGACAAGTTTAACATAACTTTTCAATTCTGGTAAATACGAAGTCAAAGTAACTACTGAATAGTTCTGCCATTCCACTGATTTTAACTGTGAATTTAACTTGTGCATTTCTTAGTGGCCCAATCCCTATACTGATTTTGGTTTTGTTAGTTATGTGTCTGTAGAATTCTTTACAATTTATTTTATAACCTTTGATAATTTAATATCGTAGTTTCGCTTTGCTTTCTTCATTTTTTTTGGACTTATTTTCTAACCTTTCCTATCTTTAACCCTAATCTGTAACATTTTTCATTCGCACCTTTAATTCTACGTACTTAGTGTATGCCTTTTTCTTGAGTTTCAATTTCATCCTTAACTCTTTATTCATCAATGTATTGTTGGCTTGTTGAGATGTATGATCATGGTAACTATAGACATAACCAGCTCACTAACTATGTGACATAACGATCTTACTAACTATAATTAATCAGAAATCTCTGGAGATCTACAAGCGCAGTAGCGTTCACAAACTTGAAGATAACTGCTGATTTTTTTCGTAAGGATTTACAACCATTTTCTGAATGGAGGAAATCATTTTAATAACAGGAAGCCCAGACTTGAAGAAAACATTCCTTGTTGGCAGACAGGCTTGAACTGCATGTAACCTTCAATATAACCAGATTACATCAGAGATAGCACTGTGGTAACCGCCACTTTCACTATCCAGCACATTTACCAATGAGGGGAGAACTCATCATCTCAAAACAACAGAGAAAGGTTTCATCAATACCCTCTTGCTTTTTATCTCAATACATACACAAGTGTTGGTTTTCTGCAAATGTAAAAAGGGTAACTATCATGTTAATCCAGTATATTTACCCTAGAATTCAATGCTATTGTACTACAAGCAACATAAACATACCCTTGACTGAAAGGGACGTCTGGAAATATCATCGCCCTGCTACTACATGTTATTGCTGCTGGAATAATGAGTTAAACTGTTGTGAAGATCAGCATCGTCCTTGATATGTATCACAGCTGGATATATTATATATACTATATGTATATGCTTATCCCAATTCTCAACTCATGAGCTCAGCCAAGCCATGAAAATTGGCCGAAAACTAATACACAAGATATACAGAAGTTCCGTTGGAAAGATTAAATTTCCACTATGCTCCCAACGTAAATGGCAAACTTAGGAACAGAAGGTCATTCAGTCCCTCGAGCTTGTCGTGCCATTCAATTAGATCATGGCAGATCTGCATCTTAACTCTAATTACCAGCCTTGGTTCTGTAAACCTCAACACCCTTACTAACTAAAAATCAATCAATCCCAGTTTTGAAATTGTCAATTGACCCCCAGCAGCTTTTTAAGGGGAGAGAGTTCCAGATTTCCACTACCCTCTGTATGGCCTGAATGGCTTAGCTCTAATTTTAAGGTTATGTCCCCTTGTTCTGGACTTCCCCAACCAGAGGAAATAGTTTCTCTGTCTCTGCCCTATCAAATCACTTAATCACCTCGAACACCTTAATTAGATCACCCTTTAATCTTCTAAACTCAAGGGAATATGCAACATGTCCTTGAAACTGAAGTATGAAAACACAGAAAATCAAAGGTCAATGAGCTTTCCTGATCACAATAAACAGTACTCAAGAGTTAAATCAATTTACTCAAGAGATCTTCATTACACATAAAGAAGTGTCAAAAAATCTCTACATTGCAACATAGAAACAGCAATAACTATTTTCAATAGACAGAAATTGCTACAGAATAGAATCATGAAATTTGACAGCACTGAAGGTGGTTATTCAGCCCACTGTGCCTCTCCCAGCTCTTTCAATTAGTACCACATCCCTGCTCTAACCCCAGAACTCTGTAAATTTCTCCTTTTCAAATATTTACCCAATTCTCTTCTGACAGAAGGGACAAAGGTTAAGAGAAGTTTCAGATTAGGAAATTGTAAAACTGCTTACTGGTAAAGATTTTTAACAGACTGTTCGCTGCTGGATGTAACTGCATAGGATGGTCCCTCGAGTGTAAACAGCACAAAACTGCTTTCCCCTCTGCTGAAGCCCACTCGAGCTGGTAGTTCTAAGTCAATGTTATTCGCTGTTTTGGAACGGGTTCTATAAAACTGCAAACCATCTTCAGGATACAGCAGAATAGCATAGGAGCTGGATTCATCAGAAGCCAATATCACTTGGAAGGTGTTTCTCTGATGACACAAAAACCATCAACAAATCAATGCATGTATAGGAATTTATAACAAACAGAATAACTGTGGCTCAGCGGTAGCTCTCGCCTCCGAGTCAGATGGTTGTGGGTTCAAGACCAACTCCAGAGACTTAATGCACACAACCCAGGCTGATACTCCACTCCAGTATAGAGGGAGTGCTGCACTGTTGGACGTGTTGTCTTTTGGACAAGGCCATAAACCGAAGCAGACATCATAGATCCCATGGCACTATTTTGAAGAAGAGGGGAGTTCTCCCCTGTGTCCTGGACAATATCTATCTCACAACCAACACTTAAAACAGATTATCTGGTCATTATCACATTGCTCTTTGTGGGAATTCTGCTGTGAGCAAATTGGTGCCACATTTCCTACATTACAACAGTGACTGCACTTCAAAAGCACTTTATTGGCTATAAATCATTTTGATTACTATTTCTCAGTAAATTAACTTTGAACATTTTTGTATCTTAATAAACACACAAGTTGCTGTTTATATTCATTGGGTTACTTTTTGCAAAAAATGTAAGCAAGGTGTAAGCATTTTTCATTCACACCAGTATCTGTGGCCCAGGATACTATTGTGGCTTGCTGTGAAGAACTGGTTATTTGAAAAGAACTGTAGTGTACGAAAGTAACCACAGTTCAGGTGGAGTGGTAGGGTTTAAAGCTTACAGCTGCCCAGGGAATCCGAGTCTCCACATTCTTTCCAAGGGAGCAATTGAAGGTGGGGGCAGGGTTGTGCGAAGAGTGGAAAAAGTATTTGTTGAACAACTTGTGCACATAAGTAATCCCAATGCTCTGTGAAGCACTGATCTTAATCGCTTACAATGAAAACACAGTGGACTATTGCCATAGAGAGACCAGTTGGAAAACAATTTAATCTCTGTAAGGACATTTTTAATGCTGAATATATATTTGACCCTTCTTCACCATTTCTCTTACTGTTCTAATTTCCTTTTTTCTTACTTTTCTACAGCTGTTTATTCACGAGTTCCATTTTTTTTACAACAATTTGCAGTTATATAGCACCTTTTAACATAGTAAAACATTCCATGGCTCTTCACAGGAGCATTATCAAACAAAAAATTGACACCGAGTCAGATCAAGAGATAGTATGACAGGCGACCTTGGTCAAAGGGGTAGGTTTTATAAAGCATTTTAAAGAAGGAGAGAGAGGTGGAGAGGTTCCAGAGATTAAGGCCGAGGCAACTGAAATTGTGGCCACTGATGGAAATTGGGGATGTACAAGAAGCCAGGGTTGGTTTAGAGCAATAACCTCGAAAACTCAAAGGGTTAGAGGAAATTACAGAGATAATGAGTGGTGAGGCCATGGTGTGATCTGAACACAAGCTGATCACTAGTTCTGAACAACTTATAACTTGGAGTAAAAACAAGAAATGCTGGAACCACTCAGCAGGTCTGGCAGCATCTGTGGAAAGAGAAGCAGAGTTAACGTTTCGGGTCAGTGACCCTTCATCGGAACTTGGAGTAATATGCACAGTTCTGATCTCTATATTATAGAAAAGTAGTGAGGTTATAACTAGCAGGAAAGGTTGAACAGGCTGGGGTTCTTTCCTCTAGAAAAGTGAAAGCTGAGGGGTGACCTTTTAGAGGTCTTTAAGATTATGAAAAAGTTCGAAAGGGAAGAATTTTTCCTCTTGTGGGAGAATCCAAACTTAGGGGTCATAAATACAAGATAGTCACTAATAAATCCGATAGGGAATTCAGGAAAAAGTTGTTAACTCAAAGAGTGGTTTGCTGCCACAAGATTGTTTGAGGTCAAAAGCATAGATACATTTAAGGGAAAGCTAGATAAGTACACAAGGGAGGAAGGAAGAGAAGTTATGCTGATAGGCGAGACGAAAAGGCATGGGAGAAGGCTCGTGTGAAGCATAAACACCGGCATAGACCAATTAGGTCAAACAGCCTGTTTCTGTGCTGTACATTTTATGTATATGTAATTGAGTTTTTCCATCATTCACCATTTTGGTAGGAATGCTACAGAGAAAGCAACACTGATGCTGACACTCTATGTTGTGCTAATATGTTTTTTGTGCAATATTCAATTGATCATCTTAAACCGCTCCCACCCTCAATGGTTGACCTGAAACTACCAGTGTTTCTAACTCACAGATTATAAAAAATTCTTTCTGCAGATGTTACTTAAATTTTCAGGGAGAAAAATCCATATTTACTGTCCTGCAGATTGTTCTTCAAAGTTCAACTAGACTTGACTGGAAATTTCATACACTGTATCTAGTGTGCAAACAATCCCTCCAATGTGATTAGCCCACCATCCTCATACCAATATTGCCATTTAAAAAACATTTTTTCCTTTCTTTCCGGAAGGCACTAAGGCTTGGGCTGGTAAGTGACAAGTAACATTTGCGCCACACAAGTGCCAGGCAATGACCATCTCCAACAAGAGAGAATCTAACCATCTCCCCTTGACATTCAGTGGCATTACCATCGCTGAATCCCCCACTATCAACATCCTAGGGGTTACCATTGACCAGTAACTGAACTGGAGTAGCCATATAAATACCATGGATACAAGAACAGGTCAGAGGCTAGGAATCCTGCGGCGAGTAACTCACCTCCTGACTCCCCAAAGCCTGTCCACAAAGCTTGTACAAGGCAGAAGTCAGGAGTGTGATGGAATACTCTCCACTGGCCTGGATGGGTGCAGCTCCAAAAAGACTCAATGCTCCGGTTTCCTCCCACAAGCCAAAAGACTTGCAGGTTGGTAGGTAAATTGGTCATTATAAATTGCCATTAGTATAGGTAGGTGGTAGGGAAATATAGGGACAGGTGGGGATGTGGTAGGAAATGGGATTAGTGTAGGATTAGTATAAATCAGTGGTTGATGGTCGGCACAGACTTGGTGGGCCGAAGGGCCTGTTTCAGTACTGTATCTCTAAACTAAACTAAACTAAACCATCCAGGACAAAGCAGCCCACTTGATTGGCACCCCATCCACAAACATTCACTCCCTCCACCACCAAAGCACAGTGGCAGCAGTGTGTACCACCTACAAGATGCACGGCAGCAATGCACCAAGGCTCTTTAGACAGCACCTTCCAAACCCGTGACCTCTACCACCGAGGAGGACAAGGGAAGCAAATGCATGGGAACACCATACATCATCCTGACTTGGAACTATATCGCTGTTCCTTCACTGTCGCTGGGTCAAAATCCTCCAACTCCCTCCCTAACAGCACTGTCGGTGTACCTACCCCACATGGACTGCAGCGATTCAAGAAGGCAGCTCACCACCACCTTCTGGAGGACAATTAGGAATGAGGAATAAATGCTGGCCTGGCCAGTGATGCCCACATCCCATGAATGAATAAAAGAAAATTCATTGGGTAATGTTTCAAGGGCCTAGCAGACCTCATCCAGGTGGCCATATATCCTAAATAGGCCTAAGCAACAACATGCATTTATATAGCACCTTGAATGTAGTATAACATTCCAAAGTGTTTCACAGCAGCACAACCAGACATAGATTGACACCAAGCTACTTAAAGAGATATTAGGTTTTAAGGAGTGTCTTAAAGGAGGACAGAGAGGTAGAGAGGTGCAAAGCTTTAGTGAGGGAATTCCAGAGCTTAGGGCTCAGGCAACTGAAGACATTGCTGCCAATGATAGAATGATTAAAATTGGGGTGCACAAGGCCAGAATTGGAGGAGTGCAGAGATCTCAGAGGGCTGCAGGAGGTTACAGAGATAAGGAGGGATGAGGCCATGGAGGGAATTGAACACAAAGATGAGAATTTTAAAATCGATTAAGATCAGTGAAATATTTAACAATGAGCACGTCCCTGTCACCATCAAGACATAGATGCACTTTTAGGAGCTATTACTGGATAGTAATCAGGAATTGATTCCTCATCCACTGGTCAATACAGGACATACCAGGCAAATACTGGGATTTTCCAGGTTAGAAATCCCACTTGAGAGATTTGAGACCTGATCCAGGCTGTCACGTTGTCAGTACTGAGAGAGTGGTGCACTGTATTAGGTACCATCTTTCGGATGAGACAGTAAACCGAGGCCTGTCTGCCCTCTCAGGTGGACAAAAAGGTCCAATGGCACTATTTTGGAAGAGCAGGAAAGTTTGTCCTGGTGTTCTGGTCAATATTTGTTCCTGAACTAACATCACTAAAAACAAGGTCTTTATTACATTACTGTTTGTGGGATCTTGCTTTCTGCAAACTGGTTGCCACGTTTACAGCATTGCAACCGTGACTACTCTTCAAAATTAGTTCATTGGCTGTAAAGCACTTTGGGACATCCCAAAATTATGAAAGGCACTATATAAATGCATATTATTTCTTCTTATACCTCAATAAAGCTGCATTTATCCATTCTACCACTAGGAGTGGTAGCGAACGGGAGAAGGGGTCATGGATTATTCCAAACACACTTGCTGAACAAAACCTATGGAATAGTGGGGTGGGGCAGTTTATAATCTGGACGGACAGAGAGTTTGAGAATCTTTGATTTAAAAGAATTCTGTTTTGTTTAGTTCTGGGGATCAATCTAAGCAGTATTTGGGAATGAGTTACCAACAGTTTCCTCTCCGTCCCACAAACAGAATACCACAACTAAATGTTTTTTCAGAACGTAGGAAAATCGACACATTCACACAGATAAGTGAAGAGGTAGATGATTATATCATCACTTCTCCAGTACCAAACAGATTGATTAGTGTGGGAGCAAACTTAGGTCTCAAGGTTTTTACCTGCCAATTTTCTCCCCCTTCTTCTGAAGGAGTCAACTTAAACAGTCCCATAAGCGCGTCTGCCCTTCAGTATTTCACCTGAGTGATCTATGCTTTACCAGACCCTCGGTCCTGAACATCAGGCGTTTCTTAATTGCAGAAGGGAATTAGCTAAAGCCCAATGGTAACCTCGCTCAAACATCCACACTGTATGGTAGGAGTCACTGGACAGTAATCACGAATGTGTATTCTTGACTTAACCTCCCCTCCCTAGCCTAGAGCATTCATTGCAATGGTGCCCCAATACTTACCCTGGATCATTAGCTACCACAGCGCAGACCAGGAGTAAACGTGGAACTTTATGACCCACATAAAGTAATGGTACACAGTCCCCAATCTGCAGAAGCTGTCATTTAAGTCACTAATATTCAACACAAAAAAGTTACTCACAAATTCACATTTGATGCAAAACGAGTTACCAAAATGAGTAAAATAAGCAAACACTTAATATAAAAAAAATTATTTCAGCGTGGAACCTGGAATTCCCAGGAAATAACTTCTCCCAATGTTGTAAATCTTTTAATTCGCCCTGGACATCATCATTACCTTATTCTCTGACTGGTCTCCCCGCCTGAGCGCCTCGTGAGCAGTCACATTTTCCCAGGTGGCAATGAAAACATTGTCTGGCTTGAAGTTTAATCCATTGAAGCCTCTGTTTATCATCAGTGCCACACGGTGGAGGATTTGCGGTGAGGAGTCTTGCCGGTAGTAGATCTTGCCCACTCCATCAGAAGTATCCAGATCCGCCAGAAATGGTGCAATTGCACCAAAGCTTGGTGGAAACGTGTCGACATAATCCACTTCTCTGGGGGGCTGGCTGACGGCGATTATTCCATTTGTGTTCACCTTGAGTCACACGACAAATCATTAGAGATGATTTTTTTTTGAATCAGATGTTTATATATATATATATATATATAAAACACAAGAGTATCACTGAACAATCCTCCAAATACCAATCCAATCACAAGGGAAATGCTGGACACTAGAAAAGAGATTCAGCCCTCCGGCTGATCTGTATCTTTATCTGTATCTGTATCACATATCAATGACCAGTCACGGCAGGTATATTGTTGAATTTCAGTCCCAAGGTGAGGTTTTAAACTCAAACGTGATCAAAAAGCAATGAAGTCGCAAAAAGAAACACGGATTAAAAAGACATAACACATTGATTCCACTAAGACTGGTAGAAAAACACAAGCTCCTCAAACACCTAAAATGAGGAATGGACCAAGATAACATTTCGGGTACAGATTATTCACGATTCACTCACTTTTTCAGATAGATTTTTCAGAACCCAACATGTGCAGTACTGTACGAATATATGCCTTTAGATAACAATTTAATCTTACTGCAGCAATAAAACCAAATCAATATAGATTACGCTTGACGTTAAATAATAAGCCTTTTAAAAAACCAGTCCAAATTTAACGGTTGAAAATGAAGCAGAGTAAAATGAACATGTATTTATTAATAGTTAGATGGCCGGCGGAGCAAATCTCTTCATTCTTTCCCTCGCCTTGGAGCCATTGACAGACCAGATAATAAAACGTTTTACCAGGGCTTTCTGATTGGAATAACAGCCTCCCTCCCCAACACAAACTCCAGAGATCACTCCCAGCACCAAATCCTCACAGACACACTTCCAATAAATGTCCTTCCTAGAAAAGAAACTTTTCTCTTGTTGACTAAGTTCCCACAATACTCACATACAGGTTTCTAACTGTCCTGTCGAATAACTGCAAAGTCTGGGCCAGCCTGACCGACTCCGAGGTGACATCGTCGCCGGGTGCCAGCAGCCGGTCCCCAGCCCGCTCCCCGTGAGAGAGGAGGTCTCCGGTGGAGAGGCCGCCCAGACCGCTCGCCTGCAGCAAGAGGAGAACCAGGAGCCGCACGGTCCCCGTCCACACCATGTCCTTAAGCTAACCCGCAATACTGATCCCAACCCGCGCAACTCAGAAACTCCACTCTGCCTGTCCGCCTTTCCGCGCCCACTCCCCACGCCACTCAGCACTGCCCCTGGCTGAGGCTCAGCGCCCAATCACCACCACTCACTCCGCCCAGCACAGCCTGACCGACAGCTTGGCTCAGCCAGAACCAGCCTCGGACCCTCGGGGAACTCCCTGAGTCACATTGAAGACCAGACTCTCAGTCTCACACAGTCACACTCAAAACTCTTCACATACACACACTCTCTTAGACACTCAGACACACACACTCACAGACACACACTCAATGACTCAGACACTCTTACACACAGCCGTTCAAGGCATTACCATCGCTGAAATCCCCATTAACATCCTTGGGGGGGGGGGATTACCATTGACCAGAAACTGAACTGGACCAGTCACATAAATACTGTGGCTACAAGAGCAGGTCAGAAGCTCGGAATTCTCATCTCCTGACTCCCCAAAGCCTGTCCACCATCTACAAGGCACAAGTCAGTAGTGTGATGGAATACTCTCCACTTGCCTGGATGGGTACAGCTCCAACAACACTCAAGAAGCTCAACACCATCCAGGACAAAGCAGCCCACTTGATCAGCACCCCATCCACCACCTTCAACATTGTTACGATCAGGTGAAGTGGGTTTGAAAGGTTCCCCTCTTGTCCCTCACCTTTTTTGACCGCAACAGGATTTACTCCTTTTTAAACAGTGGATGTGTTTACCAATTCAGTGAGTGTTTAACCTTTTATGTGCTATGATCATAAGAGAACCAATCAGACAGGTTTTCTAGAGTTTAAACAAGAGGTTAGTTTATTCTACTTAAAATCAAAACCTGATCTAAATAAAAATAATAAACTATGCTCCAACTTTCACACACACACACACACAAGAATCACACACACACACACACACAAATAGATTACAGAGTGATGAAGAGGAGTTTGGTTGGATTAGAGTCCAGAATAAATAAAAATAATATAATCTGTAATTCAGTTGTCTTCTGACTGAATTCGTGGTTCTGAAGGCCCTGGCTGGTAGAAGTGGGCACCTTGGTCCAAGGTTTATTTGGAGACAGTGATATAGGTGGCTTTCTCCCCAGGGTCTCAGTCTGTAGCAATAGACTGGGATGTTCTGCAGTCCACAGACAGGGTTCAAAACTTGCAGTATTACCTGGAGAGAGAGACAGACAGACAGCCCCATTGGGGTCCTGCACTGATTAGCTCTCAAAGTTTGTCTGCTGTGTTCAAAAGAAACTCCAAGTTTTCACAGAGATGGACAGACTGTCACATGAATGTCTCACAGTGTATTCTCAGTTTCACTTTAATGAGATTCAAGTTGAAGAATTTCAATCTCTCTCATGCCTTATTGTTTCAATGATTACCCCTGGTGGCTCATCTGCACTAGGGTTAATCTTCCAAGATGGCTTTGAATGTTTTTTTATTTTTTATTTTTATTCTAGCTTTCCTTTTTAAAAGTTTAATGTAGAATCCCAACCGATGAATTAATAATCATCATTCAGCATAGCATGTTTTTCAGAACAACATTCACTCCCTTCACCATCGATGCACAGTGGCAGCTGTGTGTATCACCTACAAGATGCACTGCAGCAACTCGCCACGTTTCCTTCGACAGCACCTTCCAAACCGTGACCCTCTGCCACCTAGAAGGACAAGGGCAGCAGACACAGAGGAACACCAGCATCTGCAAGTTTCCCTCCAAGCCACACACCATCCTGTCTAAGATCTATATTGCCGTTCTTTCACAGTTTCTGGGTCAGAAACCTGGAACTCCCTTCCTAACAGCACTGTGGGTGTACCAACACCCCAAGGACTGCAGGGGTTCAAGAAGGCGGCTCACCACCACTTTCCCAAGGACAATTAAGGATGGGTAACAAATGCTGGTCTTGCCAGCAATGCTCGCATTCCATGAAAGAATTAAAAAAAATTTATAAAGGTGCATACACACACATACACAGACTCAGCCACTCAAACTCACACTCACTCACACACTCACAATGTCATACTCATTCAAACACACATACAAACACATTCACACTCACACTGATACACACAGTCACACACAAACACTCTCGTACAGACACACACTCACAAGTTGTATTTAGTGTGTATCTGATTTTTAAAACTGTTAAAACAGCTTTTAAAGTCCAAAAATATAGTATTTCGTATATTTGATACTGCCTACTGGTTTAGGAGGAAACTAAAATTCACCTGAAGGATACAGTAGCTACACAGCATGTTTTTAACTATTTTCCTCTCTACCTGTGAATGACTTAGTATCAATCCTACATCAGCTCTTTAGATCGCCCAATACATGGGTGACTAATGAACAGGTCACAGACTCTCCTGTTAATGAAGAATAGCTCTTCCCACTCCCCCCTTGTCATCTCCCCCCTTTCCCTCTCTCCTCTCCAATCTCCTCTCTTCCCTCTTCCCCTTTCTTCTCTGCTCTCTTCACCCCTCTTCTCTCTCCCCCCTCCTCACTCCTCCCCCACTCCTTCCCTTTTCCCCCTTCTACTCTGTATCTTCTCCCTTTCTCTCCCTCCCCTAGTTCTGCCGACCTTCCCCATTACCACCCATCCACTCCCTTCCCTGATCCCATCACTCCCTTCACCCCCACCCCATCAGGAAAGCTACTGTCCTTATCTGGACTCATTCTATACATGAATCAGTGCCATACCAATACGGTTAACTCTTAACTACCTTAGTTCAGTTTTTTTGTGATTTCATACAGCCTATTCTTCCTTGGTATTATTGCTCTGTCTGATATAAGCAGGCATTTATGCTCAACTTTGTAACTATCCATTATCTGGTATACTTTATCAAAGCTTCTGTTGCAATTCCTGCTTTTGCCATATAGAACAGTTGATGTTTAGTCTGTATTGGTATATCTTAGCCATTCAAAATCAACAAACTCTACCTTCCCATGAAATATTATTGGCTGCAATAAACTGGAAGAATTCCAGGATGTAACAGGCCGTATGCGGTGAGTTTGTGTAATTTGAGTTCAAGCTGAAATGCAGCACGGGGGGAATATTTTCTACAATACATCAATAGACAATATTAACCATGCTTGGGCTAAGTATGAAACTGGTCAAGGACAATTTATGTGATGATATCACTACATTTGAAACCTTTGGCAAAAACATCTCCAACTTCCTGTTATTCCAATGCATAGAGAATCTTCAACATTTATCAATAAAAGAGCACTTTCTGAAGCGGCCAGCAAACCTCTCAGTGTATCAAACTGCTACCAGACGATTGACTTTCTCAGGGAGGTGGCAGCATAGCGGTTATGTTATGAAACTAGTAATCCAGCGGCCTAGACTAATAATCCAGAGACATAAGTTCAAATCCCAACACAACTGCTGCATAATTTTAATTCAGCTAATTAAATGAAACTGGAATAAAATGCTAGTATCAGTAATGATGACCATGTAACTACTGAATTGTTGTAAAAACCCATCAGTTCACTAACGTCCTTTAGGGAAAGAAATCTTCCATCCTTAACTGGTCTGGCCTACATGCGGCACAGCAATATGATTGACAGCACCACCTTCTCAAGGACAATTATGAATGGGAATTAAATGCTGGCCTTGCCAATGATGCCATATCCCAAGAATAACATTTAAAAAAAAGAGCAAGTGAAAAGATTCTTGTTGGATTCAGTCTAACCTCAGTCTCAACTGTATGTATGAAATTAAAAAAATACAAAAAATGCTCTTTTATTGATAAATGTTGAAGATTCTCTATGCATTGGAATAACAGGAAGTTGGGAGATGTTTTTGCCAAAGGTTTCAAATGTAGTGATATCATATCATAAATTGTCCTTGACCAGTTTCATACTTAGCCCAAGCATGGTTAATAATGTCTATTGATGTATTGTGGAAAATATTACCCCCGTGCTGCATTTCAGCTTGAACTCAAATTATTCAAATTTACCGCATACAGTCTTTACATCCTGGAATTCTTCCAGTTTATTGCAGCCAATAATATTTCATGTGAAGGTAGAGTTTATTGATTTTGAATGGCTAAGATATACCAATACAGACTAAACATCAACTGTTCTATATGGCAAATGCAGGAATTGCAACAGAAGCTTTGATAAAGTATACCAGATAATGGATAGTTACAATGGTAGGAAGAATAGGCTGTATGAAATCACAAAAAAACAGAGTTAGTTCATGAAAACAGCAGGCATGATCACACAGTAATAATGATGTCTGTCTGTCTGTCCCAGAAGTTGAGGCTAACAGGTCAAACTTCAGTACAGTCAGAAGCCTATAATTGTTTGAGGTAGAAAGAAAATATTTGGTACAAATTACTGCCTCTCTTCTTTAGCTGTGCACTATGGCTGCAGTGTGTACAATCTACAAGCTGGACTGCAGCAACTGGCTAAGGCTTCTTCAGCAGCACCTCCCAAACTCGTGGACTTCCACCACCGAGAAGGACAAGGACAGCAGATGCATTGGAACACCATCTGCAAGTTCCCCTGCAAGCCACACATTATCCTTGCCTTAGAAATAAATTGCCATTCTTTCATCGCTGCTGGGTCAAAATCCTGAAACTCCCTACCCCACAGCAACGTGGGAGTAACTTCAACAGATGGATTGCAGCTATTCAAGAAGGCAGCTCACTACACCATCTCAAGGGGGATTAGAGATGGGCACTAAATGCTATCATTTTAATTCTCCACCTTGCTCTCACTTGCTGACCCCTCTGTCCTCGGCCTACTGCAGTGTTCCAGTGAAGCTCAGTGTAGGCTTGAGGAACAGCACCTCATCTTTTGATGAGGCACTTTACAGCCTTCTGGACTCAAAACCAAGTTCAACAGTTTCTGACTGTACTTGTCTACCCCCATTTTATTTCCTATTTCTTTGTATATTTCAGTCTTCCTCTTGTTTTTCTCTTGTTTTTGCTTTTGGGTGGCAGCTGTTCATCATTCTGCCATTCACACCTCCACTAGACACATCTTTTGTTTCTTTACTTGTCCCATTACCACTCCCTTTGGCCCTGCAACACCAACTCTTTTGTCATTTAATCTTCCACCCTGTCACAGACATTCCCTTTTGTTCTTATTCCACCCTCCCCCATTTCACTTGCTTAAAACCTACTGCATTTCTAACTTTTCCCAGCTCTGTTGAAAGGTCATTGACTTGAAACGCTAACACTGTTTGTCTCTCCACAGATACTGTCAGACTTGCTGAGTATTTCCAGTATTTTCTGCTTGCAAATTGGCTGCCATGTTTTCCTGCATTACAGTGGTGACCACAATTCAAAAGTACTTCATTTGCTGTAAAGCACTTTGGGATTCCTGAGGTCCTGGAAGGTGCTATATAAATGGACATCTTTTTAGTAATTTGGTCAGCTTCTCCATGGAGAAGCTTTACTTCCCAACTCCATGGAATTATCGATTACACCCATGAGGCCATCTGTTCTGCTATATGTCAGTGGGAAAGAGGAGCAGTCTTTCAGTGCACACCATTGTGCAAATGGATGCTTACTTCCCTGCTTTACTAATGTCCGCTTAGAGAAGGAAACCTGCCATTCTTACTTACAAACATCCGAACACACGAATTAGGAGCAGGAGTAGGCCACTCGGCCCTCGAGCCTGCTCCGCCATTCAATAAGTTCATGGCTGAACTGATTTCTCCACATTTCCACCTACCACCGATAACCTTCCGCCCCCCCCTTGCTTATCAAGAATCTATCTATCTCTGGCTTAAAAATATTCAAAGACTCTGCCTCCACCGCCTTTTGAGGAAGAGAATACCAAAGACTCACGACCCTCTGAGAGAAACAATTTCTCCTCATCTCTGTCTTAAATGAGCAACCCCTTATTTTTAAACAGTGACCCCTAGTTCTAGATTCTCCCATAAGGGGAAACATCATTTCCACATGCACCCTGTCAAGACCCCTCAGGATCTTGTATCTACTTGATCTAGCCTGAAACAGATAAAGAAGGCTTATGATAAATGTTAGATTCATAATGCAGTAGAGAACCAAGCTGAAAACAAAAAGCAGAGAGGAGGACTGAGAAGGAAAAGAGAGTGTACGAGAATAGATTAGCAGATAACAGATAACCTAAAAAGTGTTTGATAAACATATAAATCATAAAAGGGTAGTCAGAGGAAGGATAGAGCCCATTAGGAACCAAAAGGAGATATTTTTATGGAGGCAGAGGGCATGGCTATGGTGCTAAATGAGTTATTTGCATCTATTTTCATTAAATAAGAGAATGCTGCCAATATTGCAATAAAGGAGGAGGTAGTAGAGAAATTGGATAAGATAAAAATAGATAAACAGGAGGCACTTAAAAGCTGGGCACCACACAAAGTAGGAAAGTCACCTGGTTTGGACAGGATGCATCCTGGGTTATTAAGGGAAGTAAATTTGGAAATAGCACAGGCACTGACCATAATCTTCCAATCACTTCAGATATGGAAGTGGTGCCAGAGGACTGAAAGACTGCAAATGTTACAGTCCTGTGCAAAAAAGGGGAGAGGGATAAACCGGGCAAATACAGGGCAGTCAGCCTAACAACAGCAGTGGGAAACATTTAGAAATAAAAATTGGGAATTAAATTAATTCATATTTGGAAAAATACGGGTTAATAAATGAAAACCAGCATGGATTTGCTGGGCTAACTTCATTAAGTTCTTTGATGAAATAACAGATAGGGTTGATAAAGGCAGTGCAGTTGATGCTGTGAATAAGGAATTTCAAAGGGTGTTTGACAAAGTACCACATAATAGACCTGTTAGCAAAACTGAAGCCCATAGGATTAAAAGGGCAGTGGTAGCATGAATAGGAAATTGACTGAGAGACAGAAAGCAGAGAGTGATGGCGAGTTCCTGAAAGTGGAGATTAGGTGACTGCCAAGATAAAGAGATCAATGTGGTCACTGTGCAAGGATATGTCTAAAGATCAAAGTGCTCAATAACAGACCTGTACTTACAGCACAGGTTACTGATATATTAGTGGAATTGCCACCAAAACACTGACAGTGTCTGTAAACTGAAAAGGCAGCTCACCTGATGACTAAAAGTCTTGTATTTTCCCCAAGAACAAGACACTTAAATCTCTGCAAAGCAAAGCCAACCGGACAAGATTTTTGGGAGAAACCCCTAGTCTTGTACTGACGTAGTGGGTGGTCGTTTTTCAAGCTGGAGGGAAGTGTGCAGTGATATCGCCCAGTGGTCATTATTAGGACCACAGCTCTTTTTGACCTATATTAACTACCTGGACTGGTGTGCTGTGAGTCAGAAGGTTCTGGGTTCAAATCCCACTCTAGTGACTTGAGCACAAAAAACCTAATGTTACGCTTCAGTGCAGTACTGAGGGAGTGCTCTACTTGGTGGTGCTGTATTTCAGGTGAGGCGTTAAAGTTGAGGTTCCGTCTGTGCTCTCAGGTGGATGTAAAAGACCCCGTGGCACTATTTTGAAGATGAGCAGGGGATCATCCTTGGTGTCTTGGCCAATATTTACCCCTCAATCAATATTATTAAAGTAGATTATCTGATCGTTATCACACATTGCTGTTTGTGGGATCTTGCTGTGCACAAAGTAGCTGCCGTGTTTCCTACATTACAACAGTGACCACACTTCAAAGGTACTTCATCAGCTATAAAGTGCTTTGGGATATCCTGAGGCCATGAAAGGCACCATATAAATGCAAGTCCGTTCATTCTTTTTCTAAAGAGCATAATTTCAAAGTTTGCAGATGACATGAAACTGAGAAATGCAGTAAACAGTGAAGAGAATAGTAACAGACTTGAGAAGGATATGGACGAACTGGTGAAATAAGCAAATCCAAGGTAGCTGAAATTGAATGTAGAAATGTGTGAAGTGATTCATATTTGAAGTGGAGAGATCACATCTCTCCTCCTCTCCACCTCCTGTACCACACCCTCCAGTGCAGCTTTGGAAAATCTTGGAGCCCACTCTCTGTCATATTGTGCTATTCTTGTGGCTTTCTCATGTCAAAATCTTTTTTTTCCCCAAAAATATACTTTATTCATAAAAATCTGGAAAAAAAAACATTACAAAACAGTTTAAAACAGCACCAGGCTGACATTCCAAAAAGTGCAAAGGGAATCAGTTTTCTTCAATACAGGATTGAGTTGCCTCACAACCCTTCCATTCCATTTTACATACAATGTACAGTTTACAGCAAAACCATATTTGATGTATACAGCCCGAGGGGTTTCCCATGGGTCCAGCCCTTCAGTTCACAATGGCGGGAGGACCTTACACAGTGGTCTTTCCCCATTGAGCCTTTGCTGCGGCTGCCCCAAGCTTTAGTGCGTCCCTTAGCACGTAGTCCTGGACCTTGGAATGTGCCAGTCTGTAACACTCGGTCGTGGAAAACTCTTTGCGCTGGAAGACCAGCAAGTTTCGGGCAGACCAAAGAGTGTCTTTCCCCGAATTGATTGTCCTCCAGCAGCAGTTGATGTTTGTCTCGGTGTGCATCCCTGGGAACAGCCCGTAGAGCACAGACTCCTGTGTTACAGAGCTGCTTGGGATGAACCTCGACAAAAACCACTGCATCTCTTTTCACACCTGCTTTGCAAAGACACATTCCAGAAGGAGGTGGGCAACAGTCTCTTCCTCACCACAGCCACCTCGAGGGCAGTGTGCAGAGTGGGCGAGACTCCGGGCGTGCAGGATCTGACGGGGAGGGTGCTTCTCACCACCAGCCAAGCTACGTCTTTGTGCTTGTTTGAAAGTTCTGTCAAAATCACTTTTTTAAAATTTCCAAAATATACTTTATTCATAAAAATCTGTAAAAAAAATACATGACAAAACAGTTCTAAACAGCACCAAGTCAAAAAATACAAACAGTGCAAAAGGAGATCAGTTTCCTTCAATACAGGTGCAATGAGTTGCCTCACCACCCTTCCATTTCATTTTCATGCCATATACAATTTACAGCAAATGAAAATTTTCCCGATACAGTTCGAGGAGTTTCCCATGGATCCAGCCCCTCTGTTCAGCTTGGTGGGGGGGACCTTACACTGTGATCTTTTTCCATTGAGCCTTTGCTGCAGCTGCCCCAAGCTTTAGTGCGTCCCTCAGCACGTAGTCCTGGACCTTGGAATGTGCCAGTCTGCAACATTCGGTCGTGGACAACTCTTTGCACTGGAAGACCAGCAAGTTTCGGGCAGACCAAAGGGCGTCTTTCACCGAATTGATAGTCCTTTAGCAGCAGTTGATGTTTATCTCGGTGTCTGTCAAACTCACTTGTAGAATGACTACCAGCACCTGCTCCAGCCAAAATACACCTCTTCTTTAAGATGTGCAGGCTGGCTTTAAATGGTGCAAGCTAGCTTTAAGTGCTGCTAGCCTCTTGTGTCCCCAACTGAGACACACAGCCACTCAGCAGCCCCCTTAGTGCTTGCTACATGCAGAGTTCATTTGAATAAGCAGGCAAGTGCAAAGTTTACATGCTGCCTGCATCGGAAGCAACAGCCGTGGGTTAAGTTTTGATCTCAGTGCCCATTTTCAGGGGTTATCGGATTTGTTGCCAATGGATTTACATTTCGAATAGCCAACAACGTCTCTTCCTTTGTGTTAAATTTTACAGCAGGTCTGATTGCAACACTTTTAACAGTTTTTTTTAATAACACCAGAGGCCTAAATATAACCTATGAGTTTCACATTTATTAGGCTATCATACAAATGATTTGAAAAGTTGTATTCTTATTTTTATGATTCAAAAGCCTGCCTGTTTTATACACACACATATATTGTGCATAGTTGTAACAGACCATTGGAAATCCTGTGGAACTGCAGGCATGACTGCGGTGCACACTGAGGGCCTCTATTGGATTTCTGTGGAACTGCAGCTATAACCACACTGCACGCTGACCATCTCTGCAGGATTTTCTGTGGAATTGCAGGCATCACCGTTCCAAAGGCTACTGCCCCCAGTTGGATTTTCTTCAAAAATATACTTTATTCATAAACTTTGTAAAAGTACATTACATAACAGCTTAAATGAGACATTATATAAAGTGCAATACAATTCAATTTCTTTCACTACAGTACCTGACACTCTAAGAGCATCACTACACTTACAATTACAGTAACATTCGCGCCACACAAGTGCCAGGCAGCGCCGATCTCCAACAAGAGAGGATCTGACCATCTCTCCTTGACATTCAATGGCATTACCATCGTTGAATTCCCCCACCATCAACATCTTGGGGGTCACCATTGACCAGAAAATTAACTGGAGCAGCCACATAAATACTGTGGCTACAAGAGCAGGTCAGAGGCTGGGAATTCTGAGGTGAGTAACTCACCTCCTGACTCCCCAAAGCCTGTCCACCATCTACAAGGCACAAGTCAAGAGTGTGATGGAATACTCTCCACTTGCCTGGATGGGTGCAGCTCCAACACTCAAGAAGCTTGACACCATCCAGGACAAAGCAGCCACTTGATCATCACCCCATCCACGACATTCACTCCCTCCACCACACACACAGTGGCAGCAGTGTGTACTATCTACAAGATGCACTGCAGCAACTCACCAAGGCTCCTTAGACAGCACCTTCCAAACCCGCGACCTCTACCAACTAGAAGGATGAGGGCCGTAGACAGGTGGAAACACCACCACCTGCAAGTTCCCCTTTTTTTGCAAAAATATACTTTATTCATAAAATCTGTAACAAAATATATTACAAAACAGTTCAAAACAGCTCCAAGTTGATATTCCAGAAAGTGCAAAGGAAATCAGTTTTCTTCAATACAGGAGTGAGTTGCCTCACAACCATTTTACATGCAATGTACATTTGCATTACACAGCAAAACCATATTTTGGTCCATACAGCCCAAGTGATTTTACACGGGTTCCAGCCCCTCAGTTCGCTATGGCGGGAGGACCTTACACTGTGGTCTTTCCCCACTGAGCCTTTGAAGTGGCTGCCCCAAGCTTTAGTGCGTCCCTCAGCACGTAATCCTGGACCTTGGAATGTGCCGGTCTGCAACACTCGGTCGTGGACAACTCTTGCACTGGAAGACCAGCAGGTTTCAGGCAGACCAAAGAACGTCTTTCACTGAATTGATGGTCCTCCAGCAGCAGTTGATGTTTATCTCTACTCTCAATCATCAGTAAAGTGATGGAAGGTGTCATCAACAGTGCCATCAAGCGGCACTTACTTAGCAGTAACCTGTTCAGTGATGCTCAGTTTGTGTTCCACCAGGGCCACTTAGCTGCTGACCTCATTACAGCCTTGGTTCAAACATGGACAAAAGAGCTGAACTCAAGAGGTGAGGTGAGAGTGACTGCCCTTGACATCAAGGCAGCATTTGACCAAGTATGGCATCGAGGAGCCCTAGCAAAACTGGAGTCAATGGGAATCAGGGGGAAACTCTCCGCTGGTTGGAATCATACCTAGAGCAAAGGAAGATGGCTGTGGTTGTTGGAGGCCAAACATCTGAGCTCCAGGACATCACTGCAGGAGTTCCTCAGGGTAGTGTCTTAGGCCCAACCATCTTCAGCTGCTTCATCAATGACCTTCCTTCAATCATAAGGTCAGAAGTGGGGATGTTCGCTGATGATTGCACAATGTTCAGCACCATTCGTGACTCCTCAAAAACTGAAGCAGTCCGTGTAGAAATACAGCAAGACCTGGACAATATCCAGGCTTGAGCTGATAATTGGCAAGTAACATTCATGCCCCACAAGTGCCAGGTAATGACTGTCTCCAACAAGAGAGAATCTAACCATCTCCCCTTGACATTCAATGGCATTACCATCGCTGAATCCCCCACTATCAACATCCTAGGGGTTACCATTGACCAGAAACGGAACTGGAGTAGCCATATAAATACCGTGGCTACAAGAGCAGGTCAGAGGCTAGGAATCCTGAGGCGAGTAACTCACCACCTGACTCCTCAAAGCCTGTCCACCATCTACAAGGCAGAAGTCAGGAGTGTGATGGAATACTCTCCACTTGTCTGGATAGGTGCAGCTCCAACAACACTCAAGAAGCTCAACACCATCCAGGACAAAGCAGCCCACTTGATTGGCACCCCATCTTCAAACATTCACTCCCTCCACCACCGATGCACAGTGGCAGCAGTGTGTACCATCTACAAGATGCTCTGCAGCAACACACCAAGGCTCCTTAGACAGCACCTTCCAAACCCGCGACCTCTACCACCTCGAAGGACAAGAGCAGCAAATGCATGGGAACACCACCACCTGCAAGTTCCCCTGCAAGTCACACACCATCCTGACTTGGAACTATATCGCCGTTCCTTCACTGTTACTGGGTCAAAATCCTGGAACTCCCTTCCTAACAGCAGTGTGGGTGTATCTACCTCACATGGACTGCAGTGGTTCAAGAAGGCAGCTCACCACCACCTTCTCAAGGGCAATTAGGGATGGGCAATAAATGCTGGCCTGGCCAGCGATGCCCACATCCCATGAATGAATAAAAAAAAATCTCGGTGTGCGTCCCTGGGAACAGCTCGTAGAGCACAGACTCCCATGTTACAGAGCTGCTTGGGATGAACCTCGACAAAAACCACTGTATCTCTTTCTGCACCTGCTTTGCAAAGGCACATTCCAGAAGGAGGTGGGCAACCGTCTCTTCCCCACTGCAGCCACCTCGAGGGCAGCATACGGAGGGGGTGAGACTCCAGGCTTGCAGGAAGGATCTTACAGGGACTGCCCTTCTAATCACCAGCCAAGATACATCTTGGTGCTGTTTGAAAGATTCTGCCAAATGAGTTTGGCAGTCTGCTCGGGGAACCATCCGACAGGATCCACCAACTCCTTTTCCCAAGGGCCTTGAAGATGTTGCGTGCAGACCACTGACTGATGGACTTGTGGTCAAAGGTATTTTCTGCACAAGCCTTTCTACGATGGTCAGGTGGTATGGCACAGTTCAACTGAATGGAGCATTCCATGTCAACGTGACGAGACCCATCTTTCACAACTTGGGGGATAGATAGAGCTTCAGCACTTAGTGACACTTGGTGTTTGCGTACATAGGAATATAGGAACATAGGAAGATAGGAACAGGAGTAGGCCATTCAGCCCTCGAGCCTGTCCTGCCATTCAATGGCTGATCTGCAGCGTAACTCCATATACCTGCCTTTGGCCCATAATCCCTTAATATATTTGCTTAAAAACATTTATCTATCTCAGGTTTAAAATTAACAATTGTTCTAGCTTCAACTGCTGTTTGTGGGAGAGAGTTCCAAATCTCTACCAGCCTTTGCGTGAAGAAGTGCTTCCTAACATCTCTCCTGAATGGTCTGGCCGTAATTTTTAGACTATGGCCCCTAGTTTTAGAATCTCCAACCCTGACACTGGGTAGGCAACGTACCATGCGGGACTCTTGGTCCTGCTTACAAAGGATGCTATCAGTACCCCTAATTATGGAATCCCCTACCACTACCACTTTTCTTTTTGCTCCCCCCGCTTGAATGGCCTCCTGCACCATGGTGCAGTGATCAGATTACTCATCCTCCCTACAGTCCGTTTCCTCATCCACACAGGGAGCAAGTACCTCATACCTGTTAGACAAGGTCAAGAGCTGAGGCTCCTCCATTGCTGAATTCAGGATCCCTCTACCTGCCTCACTTGCAGTCACCCCCTCCTGTCCCTGACCACTGGCCGAATTTGAGATACTTAATCTATGGAGTGTGACGGCCTTAAGCACAGTGTCCAGGAACCTCTCCCCCTCCCTGATATGCTGTAGTGTCTGAAGCTCGGACTGCAGCCCATCAACTCTGAGCCGAAGTTCTTCGAGCTGCAAGCCCTTGCTGCAGATGTGGTCACTGTGACTCGCAATGGAATCTACCAGGTCCCACATCATGCAGCTGTGGCACATCGCCTGCCCTGCCATCTCTACTTTACTTTAGCTAAATTTTTCAAATTTAGTGCAGATTCCTGACCAGTTTTCCTGTGACGTCACATTTTTCAGATTTTTCTCAGTTTCAGTTGGAACACTGAAGCAGTGAAAGCAGCTCCGTCCCTCCAGGTCCGCTCTACACCCGCTCGCCGGTAACTAGGCCGCAGAATCCCCGAGGTAAGTTATTTATACTCACAGCTCCGATGCTCCGTCCCTCCAGGTCCACTCTACCCCCGCTCGCCGGTAACTAGGCCGCAGAATCCCCGAGGTATGTTATTTATACTCACAGCTCCGATGCTCCATCCCTCCAGGTCCGCTCGACCCCCGTTCGCCGGTAACTAGGCCGCAGAATCCCCGAGGTATGTTATTTATACTCACAGCTCCGATGCTCCATCCCTCCAGGTCCGCTCTACCCCCCGCTCCCCGGTGACTAGGCCGCAGAATCCCCGAGGTAAGTTATTTATATTCACAGCTCCAATGCTCCATCCCTCCAGGTCCGCTCGACCCCCGTTCGCCGGTAACTAGGCCGCAGAACCCCCGAGGTATGTTATTTATACTCACAGCTCCGATGCTCCGCCCCTCCAAGTCCCAGTTTCTGTCGTCCAACTGGGTGGGACTGCTCTCACCTGGTTCCATTCTTATCTATCTACTCATAGCCAGAGAATCACTTGAATGTCTTCTCTTCCTGCTCCTGCACCGTTACCTCTGGTGTCACCCATGGATCAATCCTTGGCCCTTTCCTATTTCTTATCTACATGCTACCACTTGGTGGCATCATCCACCATGGTGTTAGTTTTCACATGTACACTGACGACACTCAGCTCTACCTCACCACCACTTCTCTCAACTCCTCCACTGTCTCTAAATTATCAGACTGCTTATCCAAGATCCAGTACTGGATGAGCAGAAATTTCCTCCATTTAAATATTGGGAAGACGGAAGCCATCTTTATCAGTCCCTGCTCCAAATTCTGTCCCCTCGCTACTGATTCCATCCCTCTCTTTGGCAACAGTCTGAGATTAAGCCAGTCTGTTAGTAACCTTGGTGTCAATGAGCTTCCGGCCTCATATTTGTGCCATCACTAAAACTGCCTATTTCTATCTCTGTAACATCGACCGACTTCATCCCTGTCTCAACTCATCTGCTGCTGAAACCCTCATTCATGCCTTCCACACTTCTAGACTTGACTATGCCAACATTCCTGGCTGGTCTCTCACATTCTACTCTCCATAAACTCTGCTGTCCATGTCATAACTCACTTCAAGTCCGTTCCTCTATTACCCCTGTGCTCGCTAACCTACATTGGCTCCGGTCAAGCAATGTCTTGATTTTAAAATTCTCATCCTTGTTTTCAAATCCCTCCATGTCCTCATCCCTCGTTATCTCTGTAATCTCCTCCAGACCCACAACCATCTGAGATATCTGTGCTTCTCTAATTCTGACCTCTTGTATATCCCTGATTTTAATCGCTCCACCATTGTGGCCATGCCTTCAGTTGCCTAGGCCCAAGCTCTGGAACACCCTCCCTGCACCTCTGTCTCTCCACCTCACTTTCCTCCTTGAAGGCCTTAAAACTCCTTAAAACTTACCTCTGATCAAACTTTTGGTCACCATAGTTGATATCTCTTTATGTGGCTCGGTGTTACACATAGTCTTATAATGCTCCTGTGAAGAGAGAGAGAGTGAGAGAGAGAGGGGTCAGACAGCATCTGTAGAGAGAGAAGCAGAGTCAACGTTTCAGGTCAGTGACCCTTCATCAGAACCCACAGATGCTGCTGTGACCTGCTAAGTATTTCCAGCATTTCTTGTTTTTATTTCAGATTTCCAGCATCTGCAGTATTTTGCTTTTATTTAAGTTATCTGGACACTTTGTTCCAGAAGGCAGTCACAGCTCATAGGATAGGGTCTTCTGATTTGGTCACTGGTCAGGGACAGGAGGCTGTGACTGCGGGTAAGGCAGGTAAGGGGATCGAGAAGGCAGAATTGGAGGAGCCTCAGCCCTTGCAATTGTCCAACAGAATTAATGTCTTTCAAAGAACAAAGAACAGTACAGCACAGGAACAGGCCATTCGGCCCTCCAAGCCTGCGCCGATCTTGATGCCTGCCTAAACTAAAACCTTCTGCACTTCTGGGGCCCATATCCCTCTATTCCCATCCTATTCATGTATTTGTCAAGATGTCTCTTAAACGTCGCTATCGTATCTGCTTCCACCACCTCCCCTGGCAGCAAGTTCCAGGCATTCACCACCCTCTGTGTAAAAAACTTGCTTCGCACATCCCCTCTAATCTTTGCCCCTCGTACCTTAAACCTATGTCCCCTAGTAACCGACTCTTCCACCCTGGGAAAAAGCTTGTGACTATCCACTCTGTCCATGCCGCTCATAACTTTGTAAACCTCTATCATGTCGCCCCTCCACCTCCGTCGTTCCAGTGAAAACAATCCAAGTTTTTCCAACCTCTCCTCATAGCTAATGCCCTCCAGACCAGGCAACATCCTGGTAAACCTCCTCTGTACCCTCTCCAAAGCCTCCACGTCCTTCTGGGAGTGTGGCGACCAGAATTGCACGCAATATTCTAAGTGTGGCCTAACTAAAGTTCTGTACAGCTGCAACATTGCCAATTTTTATACTCTGTGCCCCGACCGATGAAGGCAAGCATGCCGAATGCCTTCTTGACTACCTTATCCACCTGCGTTGCCACTTTCAGTGACCTGTGGACCTGTACACCCAGATCTCTCTGCCTGTCAATACTCCTAAGGGTTCTGCCATTTACTGTATACTTCCCACCTGCATTAGACCTTCCAAAATGCATTACCTCACATTTGTCCAGATTAAACTCCATCTGCCATTTCTCCACCCAAGTCTCCAACCGATCTATATCCTGTTGTATCCTCTGACAATCCTCATCATTATCCGCAACTCCACCAACCTTTGTGTCGTCCGCAAACTTACTAATCAGACCAGCTACATTTTCCTCCAAATCATTTATATATACTACAATCAGCAAAGGTCCCAGCACTGATCCCTGCGGAACACCACTATTCACATCCCTCCATTCAGAAAAGCACCCTTCCACTGATACCTCTGTCTTCTATGACTGAGCCAGTTCTGTATCCATCTTGCCAGCTCACCTCTGATCCCGTGTGACTTCACCTTTTGCACCAGTCTGCCATGCGGGACCTTGTCAAAGGCTTTACTAAAGCCCATATAGACAACATCCACTGCCCTTCCTTCATCAATCATCTTTGTCACTTCCTCAAAAAACTCAATCAAATTAGTAAGACACGACCTCCCCTTCACAAAACCATGCTGTCTCTCGCTAATAAGTTCGTTTGTTTCCAAATGGGAGTAAATCCTGTCCCGAATAATCCTCTCTAATAGTTTGCCTACCACTGACGTAAGGCTCACCGGCCTATAATTTCCTGGATTATCCTTGCCACCCTTCTTAAACAAAGGAACAACATTGGCTATTCTCCAGTCCTCTGGGACCTCACCTGTAGCCAATGAGGATGCAAAGATTTCTGTCAAGGCCCCAGCAATTTCTTCCCTTGCCTCCCTCAGTATTCTAGGGTAGATCCCATCAGGCCCTGGGGACTTATCTACCTTAATGCTTTGCAAGACACCCAACACCTCCTCCTTTTTGATAATGAGATGACTGAGACTATCTGCACTCCCTTCCCTAGGCTCATCATCCACCAAGTCCTTCTCTTTGGTGAATACTGATGCAAAGTACTCATTTAGCACCTCGCCTATTTCCTCTGGCTCCACACATAGATTTCCATCTCTGTTCTTGAGTGGGCCAACCCTTTCCCTGGTTACCCTCTTGCTCTTTATATGTGTATAAAAAGCCTTGGGATTTTCCTTAATCCTGTTTGCCAATGACTTTTCATGACCCCTTTTAGCCCTCCTAACTCCTTGCTTAAGTTCCTTCCTACTGTCTTTATATTCCTCAAGTGCTTCGTCTGTTCCTAGCCTTCTAGCCCTTACAAATGCTTCCTTTTTCTTTTTGACTAGGCTCACAATATCCCGTGTTATCCAAGCTTCCCGAAACTTGCCATACTTGTCTTTCTTCCTCACAGGAACATGCTGGTCCTGGATTCTAATCAGCTGACGTTTGAAAGATTCCCACATGTCAGATGTTGATTTACCCTCAAACAGCCGCCCCCAATCTAAATTCTTCAGTTCCTGCCTAATATTGTTATAATTAGCCTTCCCCCAATTTAGCACCTTCACCTGAGGACTACTCTTATCCTTATCCTCTTATCCCTCTTGGATGCTCCTCACAAATTCTGCCCCTTTCCAAGCCCCTAGCACTAAGTGAGTCCCAGTCAATACAGGGGAAGTTAAAATCACCCACCACCACAACCCTGTTACCTTTACATCTTTCCAAAATCTGTCTACATATCTGCTCCTCTACCTCCCGCTGGCTGTTGGGAGGCCTGTAGTAAACCCCCAACATCGTGACTGCACCCTTCCTATTCCTGAGCTCCACCCATATTGCCTTGCTGCATGACCCCTCCGAGGTGTCCTCCCGCAGTACAGCTGTGATATTCTCCTTAACTAGTAATGCAACTCCCCACCCCTTTTACAACCCCCTCTATCCCGCCTGAAGCTTCTAAATTTTGGAACATTTAGCTGCCAATCCTGCCCCTCCCTCAACCAAGTCTCTGTAATAGCAACAACATCATATTTCCAAGTACTAATCCAAGCTCTAAGTTTATCTGCCTTACCTGTTATACTTCTCGCATTGAAACAAATGCACTTCAGACCACCAGTCCCACTGTGCTCAGCATCATCTCCCTGCCTGTTCTTCCTCTTAGTCCTCCTGGCTTTAGTTACTAGTTCCTCCTTATTTATTTCACTAGCTGTCCTACTGCTCTGGTTCCCACCCCCCTGCCACACTAGTTTAAACCCTCCCGAGTGACGCTAGCAAACTTTGCAGCCAGGATATTAGTGCCCCTCCAGTTTAGATGCAACCCGTCCTTCTTGTACAGGTCCCATCTGTTCCTGAAGAGAGCCCAATGGTCCAGATATCTGAAACCCTCCCTTCTACACCAGCTGTTCAGCCACGTGTTTAGCTGCACTATCTTCCTATTTATAGCCTCACTGGCATGTGGCACAGGGAGTAATCCCGAGATTACAACCCTAGAGGTCCTGTTTTTTAACTTACTACCTAACTCCCTAAACTCCCCCTGCAGGACCTCATCACTCTTCCTGCCTATGTCATTGGTACCGATGTGTACCACAACCTCTGGCTGTTCACCCTCCCCCTTCAGAATGCCCCTGTCCGTTCAGAGACATCCTTGACCCTGGCACCAGGGAGGCAACATACCATCCTGGAGTCTCTTTCATGTCCACAGAAGTGCCTATCTGTGTCCCTGACTATAGAGTCCCCTATAACTATTGCTCTTCTGCGCTTTGTCCCTCCCAGCTTGTATGGATGAGAGCGAGGGCTGCAGGGTGGATGAGAAAACTGACCATGGCACCATGGTGCAGGAAGCCATTCAAGCAGGGGAAGTATGTAGGAATGTTTGTGTTAGTAGAGGACAGTATAGTCAGGGGGAGAGACACAGTCCTCTGTGGCCAAGGGCGAGGGTCCAGAAGGCTGTGTTGCCTGTCTGGTGCCAGGGTCAGGACATCTGCTCTGGGCTGGAGAGGAACTTGCAGTGGGGGAGGGAGGATCCAGTCGTCATGGTCCATGTAGGTACCAATGACATAGGCAGGACAAGGAAAGAGGATCTAGGCACCAAATTAAGAAGCAGAACCTCAAAGCTAATAATCTCTGGATTATTACCCGAGCCACTGTGCAAATTGGCATAGGGCAAATAAGATTACAGAAATGAGTGCATCGCTCAAAGACTGGTGTGGTAGAAGTGGGTTCCAGTTCGTGGGGCACTGGCACCAGTACTGGGGAAAATGGGGGCTGTACCGTTGGGACGGTCTATACCTGAACCGTGCTGGGGCTGGTGTTCTAGTGAGCCACATAACTAGGGAAGTAGAGAGGGTTTTAAAATAAATAGTGGGGGCAAGGGATCAAATTTGGGAAGATGTGGTAAATCAAAAAGTAGAGATAAGGCAAGAGAGAAAGGTATTAATATGGGAAATGATAAACAGACCATGACAGGAAGGGACAGAGATTACAAATCTAAGAGTAAATCAGCAGATAAGGCTAGAGGTTACAAAAATAATAAAAGGACTAAACTAAAGGCTCTGAATCTGAATGCACATAGCATTTGAAACAAAACAGATGAACTGAGAGCACAAATAGAAATAAATAAGTACAATCTGATCGCCATTACAGAGACATGGCTGCAGGATGACATAGATTGGGATCTGAGTATTGAAGGGTACATGGCATTTAGGAAGGACAGGAAGCTAGGAAAAGGTGGAGGAGTGGCTTTGTTAACTAATGGTATTAGTTAACTGATGGTATTAGCACAATAGAGAGGGATGACATAAGTTAACTTGGCTTGTAAGTAGCTGTGGGAGTTTTACTTGCCTCAAAGGACCTGATGGCCTTTGTCAGTTCATCCAGAGTTAGTGGTTTGTCCAGACTCTCCCGCTTGCTGTCATCTAAGACCTCTGTGTTAGAGGATATGATGGACTGGGAGGCTGTGCTGTCTGTGGGCTTCACGTCATACAGTTCAGCATAAAAGGATTTACTGATCCTTAGTATGTCTGGCTGTGAGGACATTACTGAGCCACCGTCTTCCTTCAGGCTGCTGATCACAGAGCTCTCCCTGTGTACCCTTTGGAAGAAGAAGAAGAAACGCGAGCACGTCTCATCCTGCTCCATGGAACGGACTCAGGACTGGAAGATGATCTTGGAAGGCTCTGAGGTCTGCTGGCTCTTCACCTCTTGGAGATCGTTCCCAACATCGACCTCCATCGACTACACCAGGAGCAAATTCTGCGTGTTTGTAGGAGTCGAGACATTTCCCTCTGTCTCTCTCTCTCTCTCGCCTTCTGAACACCTTTGAGGATGAAGAATCTCTTGATGTTCACCTTGGTCGCTTCCCACCAGTGTTTTGGGGAATCAAAGAGGGTTTTGCAGTTCTCCATCCTTAGTAACCCCTTTTTAGTTTCTCGAAGTTTTCTGGGGTCAACAGTTTAAACGTTCAGCTTCCACGTTCCCCTGCCAACCCTCTGGTCTTCCTACAGGTTCAGTCGGTCAGTAGGAGGCAGTATTCAGAGAAGAACACTGGCTTGACATCAATGGATCTGACTGTGAATGCTTGGGACACAAACAGGAAATCTGTCCTGGAATGGATGGACCTGTCTGGTCTCACCCAGGTGCATCTACGCAGTGCTCCATCTGCAGGGTTGTTGAAGACATTGTGCAGTCTTTTACTACTTCCAACAGGAGTCTGGAAGTAGTGTCCACTTTGCTATTGGCCCTGCTGGATTGTCCAGACACTTCGATAATGCAGTTGAATTCACTGCCTAGAATGACCAGCTTGGACATCATCAGCAGTAGGGAGAGCTGCAGCAAGAAGGCCAGCCACTCGCTCTGCTACGAGGAGGCGACCGCCCACCACCTCCTTAACTTCAGTGATGGCAAAGTTGCCTCCCCGCAGCGGAATACCCAGGCCAGAGGAACAGCAATCTTTTCCTGCTGACCAGATCGATGGCATGTGGCACCACCATTATCTGTAGGTGCTGAGGTGCAGTAGTCTGGTTTGGTACAACTGAGTGGTGTGCTGGGCCATTTCAGAGGGTAGTTAAGAGTCAACCACATTGCTCTACATCAAAACCTGTAAGGAGATCAGAAAGACTTTGTAAATCAGTTGTTAAACTTGATTTATAGATATTGTTCATTGTAGAGAAAAATACTCTTTTGAAAGGGCAAGCAGTGTAATGTATTTGTATAATATGCTAATGATGTGTTGACATCATGACATAAATAAACACTTCTATGAACTGGCCATGCTTGGTGTCCATCTTGTCTGTTAGTGTCACCCAAATATATCACAGTCTCCTTCTGTGTTGCATTTTTTTTTAAAGAGATACAGCACTGAAACAGGCCCTTCGGCCCACCGAGTCTGTGCCGACCATCAACCACCCATTTATACTAATCCTACACTAATCCCATATTCCTACCACATCCCCACCTTCCCTATATTTCCCTACCACCTACCTATACTAGGGGCAATTTATAATGGCCAATTTACCTATCAACCTGCAAGTCTTCTGGCTTGTGGGAGGAAACTGGAGCACCCGGAGGAAACCCACGCAGACACAGGGAGAACTTGCAAACTCCACACAGGCAGTACCCAGAATTGAACCCGGCATTGTTCTATGATTCTGTGGTTAAGGTATAAATATTGACCAGGACACCAGGGAAAACTCCCCTGTTCTTCTTCAAAATTAGCGCAATGGGATCTTTTCCATCCACCTGAGAATGGGCCTCGGTTTAATGTCTCATCTGAAAGACGGCACCACTGACAGTGCAGCACTCCCTTCAGAACTGCACTGGGAGCATCAGCCAAGATTACGTGTTCAAGTCTCTGGAGTGGGGCATCAGCCCACAACCATCTGACTCAAGACAAGAGTTACTCGCTGAGTCACAGCTGATTATTAACATGATAGAATCTCTTTCTAATGCTGAATACTCTGGTGGAGCTGATAGTGCGAGCATAGAATGAGCCAATCATTTCCAGGATCATTGCCCTGTGGATTCTTGGCCCTAAGTACTGACAGCAAAAGCGGGTGGAGTTTTAGGCTAGCCAACAGCAGCAGGAATCTTAGCAGAATGTACCCATCATTATCTCAGGAACAATGAGGCTTATTGTTTCCCTTGCTCAGATCAGCAAACTTGGAGCACATCAAACTTTGGCCCTTGTGTTTTATATATTTCAGTACTGCAAAGCCAACAACAACTTTCATTTATATGGCACATTTAACGTGGTAAAACATCCCAAAGTGCTCCACAGGAGTGTTATCAGACAAAAACTGGCAGAAAGCCACATAACAAAGAACAAAGAATAAAGAACAGTACAGCACAGGAACAGGCCATTCGGCCCTCCAAGCCTGTGCTGATCTTGATGCCTGTCTAAACTAAAACCTTCTGCACTTCCGGGGACCGTATCCCTCTATCCCCATCCTATTCATGTATTTGTCAAGATGTCTCTTAAACGTCGCTATCGTACCTGCTTCCACCACCTCCCCCGGCAGCAAGTTCCAGGCACTCACCACCCTCTGTGTAAAGAACTTGCCTTGCACATCCCCTCTAAACTTTGCCCCTCGCACCTTAAAGCTATGTCCCCTAGTAACTAACTCTTCCACCCTGGGAAAAAGCTTCTGACTATCCACTCTGTCCATGCCGCTCATAACTTTGTAAACCTCTATCATGTCGCCCCTCCACCTCCGTCGTTCCAGTGAAAACAATCTGAGTTTTTCCAACCTCTCCTCATAGCTAATGCCCTCCAGACCAGGCAACATACTGGTAAACCTCCTCTGTACCCTCTCCAAAGCCTCCACGTCCTTCTGGTAGATATTAGGACAGATGTCCAGAAGCTTAGCCAAAAGGGTAGGTTTTAAGGAGCATCATAAAGGCAGAAAGAAACGTAGAGAGGCGTAAAGGTTTAGAAAGGGAATTCCAGAGCTTAGGCTTTGGCAGAGATGGTAGTGTAGTGGTAATGTCGCTGAACTAGTAATCCAGAGGCCTAGGCTAATGCTCTGGGGACACAGGTTCAAATCCCACCTCGGCAGCTGGTGGAATTTAAATTCAATTAATTATTTTTTTTAAAATCTGGAATTGAAAGCTATTCTCAGTTTCATAGCACCATTACTATCATTGATTGTCATAAAAACCCATCTGGTTCACTAATGGCCTTTAGGGAAGGAAATCTGCCGTCCTTACCTGGTCTGACCTACATGTGACCCCAGACCCAGACAGTAACGTGGTTGATTCTTAAATGCCCTCTGAGATGGCCTAACAAACCACTCAATTGTCAAGGGCAATTAGGGATGGGCAACAAATGTAGGCCTTGCCAGCAACGCCCACATCCCATGAAAGAATAAAAACAACTGAAGGCATGGCTGCCAATGGTGGGGCGATGAGATCAGAATTGGAGGAATGCAGAGATCAGGGAGGGTTGTAGGGCTGGATGAGGTTACAGAAGTAGGGAGCAACGAGGCCATGGAGTCATTTGAACACATGGATGAGAATTTTAAATTGAATGCGTTGCTGGACCGGGAGCCAGCGTAGTTCGGTGAGTATAGGAATGATGGAACATGCTGCAAGTTAGGATCAACATATCCTCTAATTTTTTTTGCAGTGTGCGGCCAATTTGTTTAAGTGCATGAGTCCTTTAAATTTATTTGCGTAGCTGTGGTTGTGGCTGTAGCCGTCCACACGTGGTATCCTAAAGCGGCCAGCTTGTGCGCAGCCGTGTGGGAATTATCAGGTTGCTGTGCACTCAGCTTAGGGGGAACACTGGTTAGCAGAGTTTTGGGAAAAGAATTCAGTACTACATTGACAGTGCATGAAACCATTAAGTCACCAGGAATCTCTCAAATATTGGTAACTCTGCATTTTACTTACAAGATACAAAGGACCAAATACCAGGCAATGGCAGTGTCTGGGGTGGGTGCAACTGGTAGGAAAAGTGGTCAGTGTTGTTTTGTAGCTGGTATTGTGTATGAGTTTAAGCCCTTTTTTTTCCAAAGACTTATAGACTGACCAGATTACTTGCAAGCTTTATTCAACCACATTTGTTACTGTGCATAGTTTGTACCTATTTCTGAATGTCAGCAGTTCCTTTTATTCTCTGTCACCGAAAGTGTTCAGTTTCCTCATCGAGTACTCATTTCACTCATACTTAAGCTGTCTGTGAAGGGATCCTAACTACTTCCAGGTGATATAATTAGACTGTCACATATGAATTTGAAAGTTGAATACATCAGTGGATGCAAAATACCAGACTTTAAAAATGTAATTCTTGGGGTGTAGGTGTCACTGCAAAGGCCTGCATTCATTGCCCATGGGAAAAGCAGGACTCTTCTGCCATAGTCCACCAAGTGACTGGAACCCATGGAAAACCTTGGCTGTATGTGCCAAAGAATGTATGACATGTAATTGTAAGTGTAGTGAGGCACCTCAGAGTGCCACATACTGCAGTGAAAGAAATTGAACTGTATTACACTTTATTTCATGTCAATTTTGAACTGTGATATAATGCACTTTTACAAATTTTATGAATAAAGTATATTTTTGGAAAAAAAAAAACTATTGCCTATCCCTAATCCTCTGTTGGCCACTTTTGTGTGTGGCTGCATCAAACTGTGTGTAGACCGTCGGTACACAAACATCAAGTATCACTACATGCCGTGTTCTGCCTGTCCTGGGTGTTGTAAAGGATGAGTCTGGCCATGTTTGCGCAGAACGCTCCATTCAGTTGGACGGTACCGTACGTGGAAAAGTTTGTGCAGAAAAACACCTTTGATCAAAAGTCCTTCAGGCAGTGGGCTACATGTAACATCCTTGAGGCACTGTGGGAAAAGGAGGGATTAAATGACGAAAGCGATGATGGTGCAAGGCAAAAAAAGGTGGTAATAGGACAAGAAACAAAAGATGGGTCTACAGGAGGTCCAAAAGGGAACAGCAGAATCATTCCTAATAGCTGCTTTCCACAAATTCGGACAGAGGTTCTGATCTGAAATTGTTGAAGTCAATGTTGAGTCTGGATGCTTGCAAAATGCCAAATCGAAAAATGAGGTGCTGTTCAAAGAACAAAGAATAAAGAACAGTACAGCACAGGAACAGGCCATTCGGCCCTCCAAGCCTGCGCCGATCTTGATGCCTGTCAAAACTAAAACCTTCTGCACTTCCGGGGACTGTATCCCTCTATTCCCATCCTATTCATGTATTTGTCAAGATGCCTCTTAAACGTCGCTATCGTACCTGCTTCCACCACCTCCCCCGGCAGCAAGTTCCAGGCACTCACCACCTCTGTGTAAAGAACTTGCCTCGCACATCCCCTCGAAACATTGCCCCTCTCACCTTAAACCTATGTCCCCTAGTAACTAACTCTTCCACCCTGGGAAAAAGCTTCTGACTATCCACTCTGTCCATGCCACTCAGAACTTTGTAAACCCTCCATGTCGCCCCTCCACCTCCGTCGTTCCAGTGAAAACAATCCGAGTTTATCCAACCTCTTCTCATAGCAAATACCCTCCAGACCAGGCAACATCCTGGTAAACCTCTTCTGTACCCTCTCCAAAGCCTCCACGTCCTTCTGGTAATGTGGCGACCAGAACTGCACGCAATATTCTAAGTGTGGCCTAACTAAGGTTCTGTACAGCTGCAACATGACTTGCTAATTTTTATACTCTATGCCCCGACCGATGAAGGCAAGCATGTCGTATGCCTTCTTGATGACCTTATCCACCTGCGTTGCCACTTTCAGTGACCTGTGGACCTGTACGCCCAGATCTCTCTGCCTGTCAATACTCCTAAGGGTTCTGCCATTTACTGTATACCTCCCACCTGCATTAGACCTTCCAAAATGCATTACCTCACATTTGTCCGGATTAAACTCCATCTGCCATTTCTCCGCCCAAGTCTCCAACCGATCTATATCCTGCTGTATCCTCTGACAATCCTCATCATTATCTGCAACTCCACCAACCTTTGTGTCGTCTGCAAACTTACTAATCAGACCAGCTACATTTGCCTCCAAATCATTTATATATAATACAAACAGCAAAGGTCCCAGCACTGATCTCTGTGGAACACCACTAGTCACATCCCTCCATTCAGAAAAGCACCCTTCCACTGCTACCCTCTGTCTTCTATGACCAAGCCAGTTCTGTATCCATCTTGCCAGCTCCCTTCTGATCCCGTGTGACATCACCTTTTGTACCAGTCTGCCATGAGGGACCTTGTCAAAGGCTTTACTAAAGTCCATGTAGACAACATCCACTGCCCTTCCTTCATCAATCATCTTCGTCACTTCCTCAAAAAACTCAATCAAAGTAGTGAGACACAAAACCATGCTGCCTCTCGCTAATAAGTTTGTTTGTTTCCAAATGGGAGTGAATCCTGTCCCGGAGAATCCTCTCTAATAATTTCCCTACCACTGACGTAAGGCTCACCGGCCTATAATTTCCTGGATTATCCTTGTCACCCTTCTTAAACAAAGGAACAACATTGGCTATTCTCCAGTCTTCTGGGACCTCACCTGTAGCCAATGAGGATGCAAAGATTTCTGTCAAGGCCCCAGCAATTTCTTCCCTTGCCTCCCTCAGTATTCTGGGGTAGATCCCATCAGGCCCTGGGGACTTATCTACCTTAATGCTTTGCAAGACACCCAACACCTCCTCCTCTTTGATAATGAGATGACTGAGACTATCTACACTCCTCCCCTAGGCTCATCATCCACCATGTCCTTTTCTTTGGTGAACACTGATGCTAAGTACTCATTTAGTACCTCGCCCATTTCCTCTGGCTCCACACATAGATTCCCTTCTCTGTATTTGAGTGGGCCAACCCTTTCCCTAGTTACCCTCTTGCTCTTTATATACGTATAAAAAGCCTTGGGATTTTCCTTAATCCTGTTTGCCAATGACTTTTCATGACCCCTTTTAGCCCTCCTGACTCCTTGCTTAAGTTCCTTCCTACCGTCTTTATATTCCTCAAGGGATTCGTCTGTTCCCAGCCTTCCAGCCCTTACGAATGCTTCCTTTTTCTTTTTGACTAGGCTCACAATATCCCGCGTTATCCAAGGTTCCCGAAACTTGCCAAACTTATCCTTCTTCCTCACAGGAACATGCTGGTCCTGGATTCTAATCAACTGACATTTGAAAGACTCCCACATGTCAGATGTTGATTTACCCTCAAACAGCCGCCCCCAATCTAAATTCTTCAGTTCCTGCCTAATATTGTTATAATTAACCTTCCCCCAATTTAGCACCTTCACCCGAAGACTACTCTTATCTTTATCCACAAGTACCTTAAAACTTATGGAAATATGGTCACTGTTCCCGAAATGCTTCCCTACTGAAACTTAGACTACCTGGCTGGGCTCATTCCCCAATACCAGGTCCAGTACGGCCCCACCCCGAGTTGGATTATCTACATATTGTTTCAAGAAGCCCTCCTGGATGCTCCTTACAAATTCTGCCCCATCCAAGCCCCTAGCACTAAGTGAGTCCCAGTCAATATAGGGGAAGTTAAAATCACCCACCACTACAACGCTGTTACCTTTACATCTTTCCGAAATCTGTCTACATATCTGCTCCTCCACCTCCCGCTGGCTGTTGGGAGGCCTGTAGTAAACGCCCAACATCGTGACTGCACCCTTCCTATTCCTGAGCTCCACCCATATTGCCTCGCTGCATGACCCCTCCGAGGTGTCCTCCCGCACTACAGCTGTGATATTCTCCTTAACAAGTAATGCAACTCCCCACCCCTTTTACATCCCCCTCTATCCCTCCTGAAGCTTCTAAATCCTGGAACATTTTGCTGCCAATCCTGTCCTTCCCTCAACCAAGTCTCTGTAATAGCAACAACATCATATTTCCAAGTACTAATCCAAGCTCTAAGTTCATCTGCCTTACCTGTTATACTTCTCTCATTGAAACAAATGCACTTCAGACCACCAGACCCACTGTGCTCAGCAACATCTCCCTGCCTGCTCTTGCTCTTAGTCTTACTGGCCTTATTTACTCGTTCCCCCTCATTTATTTCACTTGCTGTCCTACTGCTCTGGTTCCCACCCCCCTCCCACACTAGTTTAAACCCTCCTGAGTGACGCTAGCAAACCTCGCAGCCAGGATATTTGTGCCCCTCCAGTTTAAATGCAACCCGTCCTTCTTGTACAGGTCCCATCTGTCCCTGAAGAGATCCCAATGGTCCAGATATCTGAAAACCTCCCTTCTACACCAGCTGTTCAGCCATGTGTTTAGCTGCACTATCTTCCTATTTATAGCCTCATTGGCATGTGGCACAGGGAGTAATCCCGAGATTACAACCCTAGAGGTCCTGTCTTTTAACTTTCTTCCCAACTCCCTAAACTCCCCCTGCAGGACCTCATCACTCTTCCTGCCTATGTCATTGGTACCGATGTGTACCACAACCTCTGGCTGTTCACCCTCCTCCTTCAGAATTCCCCCTGTCCGTTCAGAGACATCCTTGACCCTGGCACCAGGGAGGCAAAATACCATCCTGGAGTCTCTTTCACGTCCACAGAAGCGCCTATCTGTGCCCCTGACTATAGAGTCCCCTATAACTATTGCTCTTCTGCGCTTTATCCCTCCCTGCTGAACAACAGTGCCAGCCGTGGTGCCACTGCTCTGGCTGCTGTTGTTTTCACCTGATAGGCCATCCCCCCCAACAGTATCCAAAACGGTATACTTGTTAGAGAGGGGGATAGCCACAGGGGATTCCTGCACTGACTGTCTGCCCCTTCTAGCAGTCACCCATCTATCTGCCTGCACCTTGGGTATAACCACTTCTCTAAAACTCCTGTCTGTGACGTTTTCTGCCACCTGCATGCTCCTTAGTGCATCCAGTTGCTGCTCCAACCGATCCATGCGGTCTGTGAGGAGCTGCAGCTGGATACACTTCCTGCAGATGTAGTCGTCCGGAACGCTGGAAATGTCACAGACCTCCCACATCTCACAGGTGAAGCACTTTACCCCTCTAACTGACATTTCTAGCACTAATTAATAAATTAATTTGAAATAAATACTTATTAAATCCTTACTAAATTGTTATAATTAACCAAATGGTCCCTAGTGCTAGATTCCTACTATAAATATTAAATGCTAACTAAATACAGTAATGTCCTCCCTCTGGTTTACTTACTCTCCTTATTAATTAGTTAATTAGGGTTTTAATCAATTTTTATCAATGTTTTATTTTCAAATTCAGTCAAAAAAAAATTCCCTACCAGCCAATCAGGTCACAGCTATCCTGTGACATCACTTTCAGTATTTTTACCAGAGGCAAGTTTTTTATACTTACCGATCCGGAACTCTGCCCTCCGAGTCTTCTCCCAGTCAGCTGTGCTCTTTGGAAGCTCTCAGCTCCCCTCACTCTGAGGACAGGTCGGAAATGAAAGGAGCTCCTCGCTCCCTCCTTACCGAACTTCCTCAGGTACCAAACTTCCACTATAGTACTCTAATACAACCCAAATCAGCTCTCTAGTGCAAACAAAGTCAGCACTGTAAGATGGCTCACTTTTATACTGACTGACTCTAGCCCCCTGAAAACTGGTTTAAGCCAATTTTCTAATTAACAAGGTGCAGCTGTGAGCAGAGCCTGAGTGAACCCTGTTTAAAGCTGGTCTAAAACTCACCTTCTCCAACCCAAACAGCAACTGTTAAATTAATCTGCTAAATAAAAGACAGATTAGATTTCAGATAAAACTAACCCTTAACTATCCTCAGTTCCTCGAGCTTACATTGGGCTTCATTGGAGCAGAGTAGGAGGCCGAGGACAGTGAGGTCCGAGTGTCAGTGGAGTGGGGAATTAAAATGACCAGTAATCGGAAACTCAGGGTCACACTTGTGGACTGAGCGGAGGTGTTCCACAAAGCGGTCAGCCAGTCTGCATTTGGTCTTCCCAGTGTGGAGGAGACCACATAGTGAGCAGTGAATACAGTATACTACATTGAAAGAATTACAAGTAAATTACTGCTTCACCTGGAAGGAGTGTTTGGGTCCCTGGATGATCAGAAGGGAGGAGGGAAAAGGGCAGGTGTTGCATTTCTTGAGCTTGCACAGGAAGGTGCGGTGGGAGAGGGAGGCAGTGCTGGGGGGATCGAGGAGTGGATGAGGGTGTCACTGAGGGGACAGTCTCATTAGAATGCTGAAAGGGCAGGGGAAGAAAGATGTGTTCAAGTTGTTTCTCCTGAAAGTGTTGATGGTAAAACAGTGCTTGTATATTAGCTTTGACAGCTACACAATTATCAAGTGGAATTAGGATATGTTTCCAATCTGTTGATATCTGGTATATTTGACTAGTGGGAAACAGAATTATACCTTTATGGATGAGTCCAAGTGCAAACTTCAATATAAAAAAGTTCCAAAATTGAATCTGAATGAAGTTTCCACCCCTCCACTATAAACAGACAATTGTTTAGAGGTTAAATGAGCACAGCCTGAGGAATCTTCACACCGAATGTAGCATACACCGTATCCTATTTGAATTGTCAGTGGATATTCAGCTGGTTTTTTTTTTAAATATTCAGCTTGTGTAGCTCTGCCAAAGTTGTGAGTGCACACTCAGTGCAGACACGGATGTTTCGGGACTGCCTTGAAGTGGGCAACTTTCAGTTTCCTGCCAAGTGCTGACAAAGCCTCAGATTTAATGAATCATTCTGGTTTGGTCATGTGCTTCTTCAGACCGTCTCCAGCTGCAAGAGCAGAAAGCCGGGACTTGTTTCGTTCGGCCGATGAAATGAAACAAATCTCATGGCTGGATGGAATGGGGAACTAAGAGCGAAGTAATGGATATGGAGGGCGAGGAAATGCCCCTTCCGACTCTCTCTCCTGCTGTCCCTGCCTTTGTGAAGCTGGGGTTGACTGTTGCTTACACTATCTTTTACTCCTTACTATTTGTGTTTGTGTACGTACAGCTCTGGCTTATTCTGCACTACAGACACAAGAGGTTTAGTTACCAGACTGTGTTTCTCTTCCTCTGCCTGCTCTGGGCTGCTCTCAGGACCATCCTTTTCTCATTTTATTTCAAAGACTTCGTGCAGGCTAACTCACTTGGTCCCTTTGCTTTCTGGTTACTTTACTGTTTCCCAGTTTGCCTCCAGTTCTTCACCTTAAGCTTGATGAATCTATACTTTACTCAGGTAAGCACAAATCTTTGTTTCTTGTTTACAAAATAATTCCAGTTGTTGAAATATATTTTAAAGGATTTTTTTTCTGAGGTTAGCCTGTTAAATCGGAAGAAATTAAACATGCCATTTGTCAATTTTTTTTCTTTCTCTCTCTTCTGACATTTCAAAAATGGTCACACCCCCGTGAAACAGTTTATGGGAAGATTCGTAACTGGTCAAGAGACAATAGGTGTGCAATGAGCAGGTTAAAAGTTTGGATCAGACACACAGAGATGGGATTGGATCAGGAAGCCCACAGATGTACTGTAAAATGAGTTTGTGTCTGTAAACAGAAAGACTTGCATTTCTGTCGCGCCTTTCGTGACGTCAGGACATTCCAAAACACCTTATAGCCAACGAAGTACTTTTGAAGTGTAGTCACTGTTGTAATGTTAGAAACGTGGAAGCCAATTTTCACACAGCAAGATCCCACAAACAGCAGTAAAATAAATGACCAAATGTTGGTTGAGTGACACCAAGATAACTCTCTTTCTCTTCAAATAGTGCCACGGGATCTTTTACCTGAGAGGGCAGGTGGGGCCTCTGTTTAACATCTCATCTGAAAGATGACAGCTTCGACAGTGCAGCATTCCCATAGTGTAGCATTGGAATGACAGTCTAGATTGTGTGCTCACATCTCTGGAGTGGGTCTTGAACCACTTTCTGACTCAGAAGCAAGAATGTTACCATGAGCCGAACTGTGCCCTTTCACCCACTGATTATTTCCAAGACATTGACTAGATTATCAGGCAGAAGGGAAATGGGGGATGGGGGTGCAGGGTAACCAAGTGAAGGTTTGGAATGAAGACAAATTCAGAGGACAATTTGCCCTGATCACTCTCCTAACATGTGACTGAAAAGAAGCATTATTTAATTTTCTTTTATTCTTTCACGGAATGTGACTATCGCTGACTAGGCCAGCATTTATTGCCCATCCCTAATTGCTCTTGAGAAGGTGGTGGTGGGCTGCCTCCTTGAACCGCTGCAGTCCATGTGGGGTAGGTACACCCACAGTACTGTTAGGAAGGGAGTTCCAGGATTTTGACCCAGCGACAGTGAAGGAACGGCGATATAGTTCCAAGTCAGGATGGTGTGTGGCTTGAAGGGGAACTTGCAGATGGTGGTGTTCCCATGCATCTGCTACCCTTGTCCTTCTTGGTGGTAGAGGTTGTGGGTTTGGAAGGTGCTGTCGAAGGAGTCTTGGTGAGTTGCCGTAATTCATCTTGTAGATGGTACACACTGCTGCCACTGTGCGTCGGTGGTGGAGGGAGTGAATGTTTGTAGATGGGGTGCCAATCAAGAAAGGCTGCTTTGTCCTGGATGGTGTCGAGCATCTTGAGTGTTGTTGGAGCTGCACCATCCAGGCAAATGGAGAGTATTCCATCACACTCCTGACTTGTGCCTTGTAGATGGTGGACAAGCTTTGGGGAATCAGGAGAGGAGTTACTCGCCACAGAATTCCCAGCCTCTGACTGTATTGAAAAATACTTCCAGTTCTCTGCTTGTGCTTCTTTCTAACCAGTGCCAGGAAACGTGAAAGTTGCCCTTGCACCATATTCCCTCTAAGTCTTCCTTTCTTCCCGGTGTCTCCAACTGCCAGCAGGAGAGTGGCCAGTGACTCAAGTGGCCATGGAACTAGACTGCATCAATTCAGTCTCCATTCTTAAAACCACCTCCCTGCTAAACATTGTCTCTCCAGTTTGTGGGAGCTGTTATTTTTGTTGGTTGTGACCTAAATGTCATGGTGAAAAGTAGAGGGTGTCCAACAAGTAAGCAGACATTCTTGCACTTATGGCCTCCCTGGTTATTGAAAGTAGTAATTGGAGAGAATACGTGAGCAGAAATCCTGCCATTAGGTTACAGAGCTCAGAGATTTCAGAGGGTTGTCGGGCTGGAGGAGGTTACAGAGGTAAGGAAGGGTGAGACCATGTCAGAATTTGAACATAAGCATTAGAATTTTAAAATCAGGGCATTTCCAGACCAGAATCCAATGTAGGTCAGTGAGCATGGTGGGGTGTTAGATGAAGAGGACTTAGTGCAAGTTAGCATATGGGTTGCAGAGCTGGGATGAGCTTAAGTTTATGGAGGGTGAAAGATAGGAAGTCAGCCTGGAAAGCATTGGAATAGTCAAATCTGGAGATTACAAAAGTATGGATGAGGGTTTCAGAGCGGATGAGCTGAAGCAGGGGCATAGATGGGTACTATCATAGATCTGGAAGTAGGTGGTCTTGGTGATGGAGAGGACATGAGGTTAAATACGCTGGCTGAGGTTCTGAAAAGTCTGGTTTAGCCTGTGACATTAGCTGTGGAGAGGAATGGAATTGTGCCTGGGCCCAAAGACAGTGACTTTGGTCTTCCCAATGTTTAAATGACTTTTTGATTCAGAGCCATGATAGCTATGTCACCTTCAACAAATTCTCACACTTCTTGAAATGCCTTGGAACATTTTTCTATGTTAAATGCTGTATATGTGCAAATTGTTCTCGTTACTGTGATATACTCTCTAATTTCCTGTTGTAAAAAGGCCTAGGCTTATAATGTAGTCTGAGTATAATGTTAAAAGGGAAGTTTGGTGTTGGGAATTTGGTGCAAAGGAATGCCACCAATTGTAAACAGATCCATCAATCTGTTTGTTGTGCTATTAGTGTTGAAAGGCTGAAGAGTGCAATAAAGAGAAAAAGTGATGGGGGAGGAGGGCAACACTTGATGAAGAGCTTCATTATGCCTGGCAAGGAAATGCTAAAGGCATAATTTAGAGAAAAAGGTGATTAATTTCAGGAGGCACAATGTTAAAGAATTTGCCATTGACACCAGCCATCAATGGGTGGAAATGATCCATGAGAGGAGAAAGTATCACAAGAAAGTCTTGGAAGGGGTGGGGCTGGGGGGAGGTGGGGTGATAATGTTGTCCAGATTCAACCTACCCTCTCTGACATACTGTCAATGAATATGAAGTGGATCAGGTAAAGGGAAGTTAGCAATTGCTGTAAAAAAGGGTTGATAAGGTAAAAGGGGCAAGCTTGGGTCTGGCAGTGCAGTGGAAGCGGCTTGATATTGTCAGAAGACCTGAGGGTGTACACACACAAATCTTTGAAGGAGACAAGTTTAGAACTTGTTAGAAAAGCATATGGGATCCTTAGTTTTATAAATAGAGGCATAGAGTACAAAAGCAAGGAAGTAATACTAAACTATTATAAAACAATAGTAAGGCCTCAGCTGGAGTATTGTGACCAGTTCTGGGCACCACACTTTGGGAAGTATGTCAAGACCTTGGAGAGTGTGCAGAAGAGATTGACCGGAATGATATGAGGGATGCAGGATTTCAGTTATATGGAGAGATGTGAGAAGCTGGGATTGTTCTCATTAGAGCAGAAAAGGTGAAGGGGAAATTTCATACAGATGTTGAAAATTATGAAAGGTTTTGATGGGGTAAAAGGGAAAATGTTAAGGAGAAATCGGGGATGTACAACAGGCTGGAATTGAGGGAATGCAGAATTCTGAGAGGGTTGTTGGGTTGGAGGAGTTTGTAGTGATAAACTAGACAGATTCTATTGGAATATCACAGGAGAAGGAAACAGAAGCTTCAAAGTACCTACTGGCAATTCTCCCATTTCTGCTGATTTCAGTTCTTTTTTTTATGCCTTCATTACTCCATGATGGATCTGTCTTGCTGCTGAACATTGAAAATTCCTGTGGTAGCGAGGATTTCTGCCTCTTCCCCCCTTAGAGCAGGCTGCTAATTCTTGGTGCTACTCCAGTGACAGTCCGCCATTTATAAACAAAATGCTGCACTGTTGGAGTCATTGTTCTTAGAACGAGATGTTGAGCACTCGGCCTCTTTCAGTGGATTGGATGAATGTTAATGACCCTATGGAACCATTTGACCTGACCAACATTCCTCTGTCAACCAACACCACCGAATACAAGTCAATATTGATCATTCATCTCATCACTATTACACAAGTAAGGCTATCTGCACAATGTCATTCATTTCACTTGAATATACTTCTGGGGTGTTTCTGAATCAGATTGTTTTTGGCAGGAGTTTCCGGGGAATTCCATGTTCAGTATGTATTACTTTATAGTTCTAGGAATTAATGATGCTTAGAGTGCTAATTACATAGCTTTATATAACAATAGCAAAGGGATTACTGGGATTTTGGCCTGACATTTCTGCTGCTGAGAGAGCAGACACAGGAACCCTGACTTCAAAAATGACAGAACCTCACCACAAGTGTGCAGAGCACATAAAGCCAGCTACATGACCTGAATTTCACTCCTAGCATTCATGGTGTACAGTGTCACAGGACTTCTGTGTTGGAGATACGGTCCTGCCACCTGATGCCAAGGATTCTCCGGAGGCAGCGAAGATGGAATGAGTTGAGACGCCACTCTTGGCTGATATACATTGTCCAGGCCTCGCTGCCGTAGATCAAGGTACTGAGGACACAGGCTTGAAACACTCGGACTTTTGTGTTCTGTGTCTGTGCGCCATTTTCCCACACTCTCTTGGCCAGTCTGGACATAGCAGTGGAAGCCTTTCCCATGCGCTTGTTGATTTCTGCATCGAGAGACAGGTTACTGGTGATAGTTGAGTCTAGGTAGGTGAACTCTTGAACCACTTCCAGAGCGTGGTTGTTGATATTGATGGATGGAGCATTTCTGACGTCCTGTCCCATGATGTTCGTTTCCTTGAGGCTGATGGTTAGGCCAAATTCGTTGCAGGCAGCCGCAAACCTGTCAATGAGTCTCTGCAGACACTCTTCTGTGTGAGATGTTAATGCAGCATCGTCAGCAAAGAGGAGTCCAGTGACACTGACCACAAGTCGTGGGAGTTAGTTGCCAGTGATCGCCAGAGCTGGCAGACAGCCATAAAGGCCGGGCTAAAGAGTGGCGAGTTGAAGAGACTTAGCAGTTGGCAGGAAAAAAGACAGAAGTACAAAGAGAGAGCCAACTGTGTAACAGCCCCAGCAACCGATTTTATCTGCAGCGCCTGTGGAAGAGTCTGTCACTCTAGAATTGTCCTTTATAGCCACTCGAGGCGCTGCTTCACAAACTACTGACCACCTCCAGGCACTTACCCATTGTCTCTCGAGACAAGGAGGCCAAAGAAAGAAAGTGTTCATGGAGGAGCCTGAAGGGCAAAGTGAACTGCTGTCCTCTGGTGAGGATATCCTGAAGTGAAACCCTTCTCATGTCCGCCGCAGGCAACAAGATGTCAGCCATCAAACAGCGCTTGGATGGTGTGTATCCATATCAACTGCATACAGCCTTCACCTTGTGCATTCACACTAGGATTCCTTTCACTTCACTTTCTTCTCCTATTGTCCTGGCAAAGGCTGACAGATAATTTTGGAATAATAAAAGCAAAATACTGCGGATGCTGGAAATCTTGAAATAAAAACAGAAAGTGCTGGAAATACTCAGCAGGTCTGGCAGCATCTCTGGAGAGAGAAGCAGAGTTAACATTTCAGGTCAATGACCTTTCATCAGAACTGACAAAGGTTAGAAATGTAATAGGTTTTAAGCAAGTGAAGTGGGGGTGGGTGGGTGGGAAAGAGAACAAAAGGGAAGGTGTTGACAGGGCAGAGGGCTGGAGAGATTAACTGACAAGGAGGTCATGGGACAAAGGCAAAGGGAGTGTGCTAATGGTGGGTGAAAGACAAAACATTAATGTAGAGAGAGTGTTAATGACAGAATAATGAATAGCTTTGTCCACAAATATAAAAAACAAGTTTAAGGCAGGCCCATGGTAAAAAAAATGATAAAACAAAATAAAATAAAATAATAATAAAAAAGGGCCCTGAAATTATTGAACTCAATGTTCAGTCCGGCAGGCTGTAGTGTGCCTAATCGGTAAATGAGATGTTGTTCCTCGAGCTTGCGTTGATGTTCACTGGAACACTGCGGCAATCCCAGGACAGAGTTGTGAGCATGAGAGCAGGGGGCAGTGTTGAAATGGCAAGCAACCGGAAGCTCAGGGTCATGCTTTCGGACTGAGCGGAGGTGTTCCGCAAAGCGGTCACCCAGTCTGCGTTTGGTCTCCCCAATGTAGAGGAGACCACATTGTGAGCAGTGAATACAGTATACTACATTGAAATAAGTACAAGTAAATTTCTGCTTCACCTGAAAGAAGAGTTTGAGGCCTTGGATGGAGAGGAGTTAAAAAGGTAGGTATTACACCTCCTGTGATTGCATGGGAAGGTGCTGTAGGAAGGGGACGAGGTTGTGGGGGTAATGGAGGAGTGGACCAGGGTGTTGTGGAGGGAACAATCCCTTCGGAATGCTGACGGGAAGGGAGGGGAAGTTGCGTTTGGTAGTGGCATCACGCTGGAGGTGGAGGAAATGGCGGAGGATGATCCTTTGGATGTGGAGGCTGGTGGGGTGGAAAGTGAGGACAAGGGGAACCCTGTCGCCGTTCTGGGAGGGAGGGGAAGGGGTGAGGGCAGAAGTGTGGGAAATGGGTCAGACCCGGTTGAGGGCCCTGTCGGTTAAGGAAACAGGAAGACATATCATTTTGGTGTATACTCCCGTGACACCTCAGTTGAGGTGTTGAGTTTTGGTTAAGTTAAAGTCCTCAGCCTACTACCCATAGTCACAAGAGGCTTTGGAACGGTACCATCAGACCCTAAAGACAATGATTAGGGCATACTGCTATGAGTACCCCCATGACTGGGACAAAGGGCTAGGATTTCTCCTTTTTGCCAACAGGGACTCACTCAATGAGTCCACTGGCTTTAGTGCCTTTGAATTAGTTTATGGACATGAAGGGAAAGAAAAGCTGTGCCACATAAACATGTTAAAACAATATCACAGCTGGGAAGGGGACAGACAAGCACAGGTCTGTCAGACAGTCAAGAATGAAGGGGGCAAAAGGGACAGAGAGGACGAGTTAGGGGAAGGCCTGGGAGATTCCCAAATTGAACCCATTATTGCCCAGTTAGCCAAAACCAAAGTGTTGGGTAACTGAGACACCAGTATCTCCAATTTAAATTCGGAACAAAAAGAAGCCCAAGCAAGGCTGCTCACAGCATTTAAAGATATCTGCAGGGACACACCAGGGTGCACAACCTTAACCCTACATGATGTGGAGGTAGCAGAGACTCCTCCCATAAAACAGAACTCCTGGGTCCCAGGAAAATGGCCCAGGTTCAGGAGGAAATACAGTATATGTTATAAACCAAACTGATTGAGACCAACCGGAGCAGCTGGAGTTCCCCAGTTGTGCTGCTGCCCAAGCCTGATGGCTCAACAAGGCTCAACAATTGATTACAGGAAGGTTAATGCAGTGACCAGAGCTGACTCCTACCCCTGAAAGACTGTACTGATGGAGTAGGAAATGCCACCTACATAACAAAAGAGACTCGCTAAAAGGTTATTGGCAGGTTCCCTTAACACCCCGAGCCAAAGAGATCTCAGCTTTTGTCACCCCCGACAGCCTATTCCAGTGCTGGGTGATGCCCTTTGGATGAAGGAATTCCCCAGCCACCTTCCAAAGGCTGTTGAACCAGGTAGTGACTGGCCTGCCCAACTGTGTAGTATACCTTGATTTGTTAGTGTAAAGTGAGAGCTGGGGGGGACCACCTAGCACAATTAGACGCCCTCTTACAAAGATTGCAGTCAGCTGACCTAGTAGTAAACCTTACAAAAAGCAAGTCTGCTAAAGCTCAAGTGATCTATTTTGGGCATGTTGTCGGTCAGGAGTGAGTGCTGCCCAGGGCAGCAAAAGTACAAACGTGGATGGATTTTCCCATCCCCACAACTAAAGGGGAAATAATGGGCTGGATTTTATAAGCTTGACGCTGATTTCAGCCGCGAGCTTCAAAAATGACAATCCGCCCACAAGGACTACATGTTGTGGAGTTGCTGCGATATTAAACGTGGCAGCCCATTTAAATGGCTCGGGCAGACCATCCCCACCCCGAGGACATCTGGCACCACTGCACAGGGGTCAAGGGCGTTGAGCCCTTCCATTTAATTTAAATTTTAAAAGATAGATGTTGGAAAAAATTTTGAAAACATTTAATTTGCCCCTCTCCCAACCCCGTAATAATGATGTAATTAACTACTTACCCTTTGCACGCCCCCAAAACAATTTCCCTGCCCACCTGACCCTTCCCACCCCAAAGTTCATAAATTTTAATCTTTACCCCTTCCCACCATCCTCTAAACCAATGTTATTAGTTTTACCGCGCTCCAGTTAGTTGTTTAATTGTCCACCACCATTCACGGTTGGATGTGGCAGGACTGCTGAGCTTAGATCTGATCCGTTGGTTATGGGATCACTTAGCTCTGTCTATCGCATGCTGCTTACGCAGTTTGGCATGCAAGTAGTCCTGTGTTGTAGCTTCACCAGGTTGGCACCTCATTTTGAGGTATGCCTGGTGCTGCTCCTGGCATGCCCTCCTGCACTCTTCATTGAACCAGGGTTGGTTTCCCGGCTTGATGGTAATGGTAGAGTGGGGGATATGCCGAGCCATGAGGTTACAGATTGTGGCTGAGTACAATTCTGCTGCTGCTGATGGCCCACAGCGCCTCATGGATGCCCAGTTTTGCATTGCTAGATCTGTTTGAAATCTATCCCATTTAGCACGGTGATAGCGCCACACAACATGATGGACGGTATCCTCAATGTGAAGGCGGGACTTCGTCTCCACAAGTACTGTGCAGCAGTCACTCCTATCAATACTGTCATGGACAGACGCATCTGCAGCAGGCAGATTGGTGAGGACGAAGCCAAGTATGTTTTTCCTTCTTGTTAGTTCCCCCACCACCTGCCGCATACCGAGTCCTTTAGGTCTCGGCCAGCTCGGTCAGTAGTGGTGCTACCGTGCTACTCGGTGATGGACGTTGATGTCCCCCACCCAGAGTACATTCTGCGCCCTTGCCACCCTCAGTGCTTCCTCCAAATGGTGTTCAACATGGAGGAGTACTGACTCATCAGCTGAGGGAGGGTGGTAGGTGGTAACCAGCAGGAGGTTTCCTTGCCCATGTTTGACCTGATGCCATGAGACTTCATGGGGTCCGGAGTCAATGTTGAGGACTCCCAGGGCAACTCCCTCCCTACTGTATACCACTGTGCCACCACCTCTGCTGGGTCTGTCCTGCTGGTGAGACAGGACATACCCGGGGATGGTGATGGCAGAGTCTGGGACATTGTCTGTAAGGTATGATTCCGTGCGTATGACAATGTCAGGCTGTTGCTTGACCAGTCTGTGGGACAGCTCTCCCAACTTTGGCACAAGCCCCCAGATGTTAATAAGGAGGACTTTGCAGGGTCGACAGGGCTGGGTTTGCCGTTGTCGTTTCTGGTGCCTAGGTTGATGCCGGGTGGTCCGTCCGGTTTCATTCTTTATTGACTTTGTAGCGGTTTAATACAACTGAGTGGCTTGCTAGGCCAATTCAGAGGGCATTTAAGAGTCAACCACATTGCTGTGGGTCTGGACTCACATGTAGGCCAGACCAGATAAAGACAGCAGATTTCCTTCCCTAAAGGACATTCGTGAAGCAGATGGGTTTTCACAACAATCGACAAAAAACCCTTTAAAGTGGCAGTTAATGCTAGTGACCTCGGAATAGGTGCTGTCCTGCTTCAAGGTGATGAGGTAAGCATTAAGAAACCAGTCGGGTACTTCTCCAACAAGTTAAACCAACACCAAAAGAGATATTCCACCGTGGAAATGGAAACACTCGGAATGTTACTTTGACATCTATGTTCAAAATGGATGTAAGGAGACGGTGATTTATACAGACCATAATGCTCTAACTTTTGTGGAGAAATTCAAAAATCAAAATGCAAGGCTATTTTGATGGAGCCTGCTCTTACAACCCAACCATTTAAAAATTACCCACATTGCTGGAAAAAACAATGTAATCACTGATGCATTGTCCAGGGTCTAACCCAACACAGAACCATCCCAGACAAAACTCCAAAAAATTAAATCAGAATAGCTGTTGCAGACAATGCCAGCTGCAGCAATTCGAAGATTAATGTGTGAATTTAAGAAGTGAGTGCTTGTGAATGAATGTGTGTATTTTTCTTCTACAACCCAGTAATGAAATGTCCCTATCATCACATTTCATACCATGTGGTGAGTAGGTGGTCAAGAAAACATGATATGCCAAATGAGAGATTTTAATTTATCAGCTGCAAACTTACATTAAACAGAAACAAAGGAAAGCTGTAATATTACAAGACAGTTTTTACAAAGACTTGGTCACAGCTAAAAATGGCCACCACCATTTGCATTTGAACATCTTGCATATTCCAAGGCATCAAAGAGGATGCACATATCTGATGAGCCTATACCCAAGACAATGGCTTGCTCTATTGATTGAACTACTGGAGATTGCTTTCATTAGCAAGATATTCAAAGCCATCCTGGGACATTACCATTGAAAAAGACAACCCTTCCAGGTGTAAACATTAACATCCTGAGGCCTGAGAAACCGAAATTCCTAAACTTGAATCTCATTAGAAGGTACCAGAAAATACACTGAGGCAGTCATGTGACCTTCTGTCTATCTCTGTGGAAGTTAGGAATTCCCCTTGAACAAAGCAAACAAGCCAGTGACTCAGACTGTGCAGAAGCCAGAGGGCTGTCTCTCTCTCTCTCTCCCTCCAGGAGGCCTGGTGAGGCATGTGAAGCTTAGATGCCAGTTGTTAGGTCCAAGACAAAGACACCAGGGGAAGAAAACCATCTACAATTCTGCCTCCAAGAAAACCCTGAACCAGGTGGACCAGTCACAAAATGCACTTCTACCAGCCAAAGACTTCAAGAACATAACTTCAGCTGGAAGACAACGGAATCACCCAGCCTCACAGACTGTGTATTAATTTTTATTTTCTCTGGAATCGAATCCAACCACAAATCTACTCCTCATCATTCTGTAATCTATTTGTGTGTGTGTGATTCTCGTATGAGTGTGTGCATGAATATGTAGTGTAATTTTTATTATTTTTATTAGTTCGGGTTTAGATTGTTAAGTATAATAAACTTACCTTTTTCTTGTTTAATCTCAAAAAAACCTGTCCAATTTGTTTTTTTATGATCACAACAAAGGCAAAGGTAAAACACTCACTGAAGTGGTAAGCACATCCACTGTTAAAAAAAGAAATAAACCCTGTTCCGGTCAAATAAGAGGAAGGACAAGAGAGGAGCCTTGTGATCCCTCCTCGCCTGGCCGTAACAATGTGGATTTTACTGCAGGCGTGGGTATAGGTCATGTGATTTGTCCTCCATTTTGTTGACAGCAAATGCACCAGTCTGTTAAAATTGTTCTAATTTTTATAACTGTTCAGTTTGTTTCTGTATTTTCATCGCTGCACTTCACGGGAGTGTGACAGAATCAAATCTGTAACCCAAAGTCTGTCAGCTGTGGTTCTGTAAGTAGCACTGTCCTCTGAGTCAGAAAGTCATGGGTCCAAGGGCCACTCCATAGATTTATGCACATAATCTAGGCTCACACTTGCAGTGCTAAATGAGTACTGCACTGTTGGTGGTATTGTATTTCGGATGAGACGTTAAACCGAGTCCCTGTCTACCCTTTCAGGTGAGCACAAAAGGGATTATCTGTTCATTTATTAAATCACTGTTTATGGGACTTTGCTGTGTGCAAATTGGCTGTCTTGTTTCCGAAGGTTGCAATAGTGCCACATTGCAAAAGTACTTAATTGGTTGCAAAGTATTTTTCGGATGCCCTGAGGTCATGAAAGGCATCATATAAATGAAAGTAAAACAAGAAATGCTGGATTCACTCAGCAGGTCTGGCAGCATCTGTGGAAAGAGAAGCAGAGTTAACGTTTCGGGTCAGTGACCCTTCTTCGGAACGGTTCCGAAGAAGGGTCACTGACCCGAAACGTTAACTCTGCTTCTCTTTCCACAGATGCTGCCAGACCTGCTGAGTGAATCCAGCATTTCTTGTTTTTGTTTCAGATTTCCAGCATCCGCAGTATTTTGCTTTTATTTATATAAATGAAAGTCTTTCTTTATAGCCTGATGGAAGATAAAGGTTTTGTTTGAGTGTTTACTGGGTGAACATGAATTAAAGTTGCTCAAGTGACTGAAACCTGTTCAACCTGCTTCATGCTAATCCTTCTGATACAGAGGATATTTTGCATTCGTTGCCATACTAATTCCAGTTCTAACCAATCAGCTCGGAGATAAAAAAAGCAGGTAGCGAATCATAGGTGAAAGAATGCAAGGACCAGTTTTTTTGAAAGAGTTCCCCGGGCAGAATCTCTAGGGGAGGGCTGTATATCAGGAAATGGACAGAAAATTGTGGGTAGAGCACCCATGATTTCCTGATGCTCAGAACAAATGAAAGACATGCATTTCTATAGCACCTTTCACAACGTCAGAAAGTCCCAAAGTGCTTTACAGCCAATTAAGTACTTTGTAAGAAGAGTCACTGTTGTAATGTAGGGAAATGCAGCAGCCGATTTGCAAACAACAAGCTCCCACAAACCAGATAATCTTTTTTCAGTGACGGTGGTTGAAGGAAAAATTTTGGTCAGTAAACCAGGGAGAACCATGTTCTTCTTCAAAATAGTGCCAGGGGATCTTTTAAATCCACCTGAGAGGGCAAATGGGACCTCGGTTTAATGTATCATGCAGCAAGTGGTTAGGATCTGAAATGCACTTCCTGAGAGTGTGGTGGAGGCAGATTCAAAAGTGGCTTTCACAAAGGCGTTGGATAATTATTTTAAGACAAAGATTTTGTATGACTATGGGGAGCGGGACCAGCTGAGATGCTCTTGCAGAGAACTGGCATGGGCACAATGGGCCAAAAGGCCTCCTTCTGTGCTGTAACCATTCTATGATTTTAAGTATGGCACCTCTAACATGGCAACACTGGAGTTTCTTTTTTCAAAAATATACTTTATTCTTAAAATTTGTAAAAATACATTATATAACAGTTCAAACTTGAAATTACATAAAAATGCCATACAGATCAGTTTCTTTCAATACAGTACATGAGGTGCCTCACTATACTTGCCTTTACACATTATATTTACAATGTACATTTACATTCCATGTCAAACTTTATCTGATGCATACAGCCTGATGGGTTTTACACAGGTTCTAACCCCTCGGCATACTATGGGGGTAGGGCCTTACACAGTGGCCTTTCCAGCGGCTGCCCCAAGCTTTAATGCGACCCTCAGCATGTAGCTCTGGACCTTGGAATGTGTCAGTCTGCAACACTCGGTCGTCAACAGCTCTTTGCACTGGAAGACCAGCAGGTCTTGGGCAGACCAAAGTGTGTCTTGCACCGAGTTGATGGTCCTCTAGCAGAAGTTGATGTTTATCTCCGTGTGCATCCCTGGGAACTGCCCGCAGAGGACAGAGTCCCGCGTTACGGAGCTGCTTGGGATTAACCTCGACAAAAACCACTACATCTCTTTCTAGACTTGCATTGCAAGAGCCTAGATTTTCAGCTCAGGTCACTGAAGTAGGACTTGAACCCATAACCTTCTAAATCCAGAGGCCAAAGTGCTACCCATAAAGCCAAGACTGACCCATCAGAAGTGTGGCTTCAGAAAATCCACCCATGATTTTAAAATATGGTTTCAGCACAGAACTGATTAATGAAAGCCAAGAAGATCTTGTGAGCTGATAGAATCAGAATCACAGAACTTTACGCATCATGCTTATAATCAATGCTAATTTTTTTAACTGGAGCTGTTTACTGTAATCCTTGTTCCTTGGCTTTTCTCAAAATCCTTTTATATTCTTCCTTTTTAAATACTTATCCAATTCCCTTCTAAGTGATGTTAAAGCTTCTGCATCAATGCCACTTCTGTTAAAGAATTCAGTATTCTAATAACTGTGTAAAATATGACCAGGAAAGCACATGATGGCAAGGTCATTCCAGATAAATAAGGCCATTCAACTCATCTGAGGTCATCCATCCAGAAAGACATTACTGCTGGAAGAAGTCTATTACCATGTCCAATCAGAGTCTGTTCGTCCTGCCTTCAATACTCTCGAAGAGTCTTCCTCCTGCCTTCAATATGTTCCAGGATTCTTTCTCCTGCCTTCACTGTCGCAGAGGACAGATGGGCACGGAGAAGGGTTAAAGTGCGTATACTTCAACGCAAGAAGCATCAGGAATAAGGTGAGTGAATTGAAGGCGTGGATGGGCACTTGGGACTACGATGTTGTGGCCATCACTGAAACGTGGATAGGTGAGGGGGAGGAATGGTTCTTGGAGGTACCTGGTTATAGATGTTTTCATAAGATTAGGAATGGTGGTAAAAGAGGTGGGGGGGTGGCATTGTTAGTTAGAAATAGTGTAACAACTGCTGAAAGAATTTTCGAGGAGGATCTGCCGACTGAGGCACTGTGGGTTGAGGTCAGGAACAGGAAAGGAGCAGTCACCTTGATGGGAGTTTTCTATCGGCCCCCCAATAGCAGCAGGGAGGTGGAAGAGCAGATTGGGAAACAGATTTTGGAAAGGAGCAGAAGTCACAGGGTAGTAATTGTGGGGGATTTCAACTTCCCAAATATTGATTGGCAACTCTTTAGATCGAATAGTTTGGATGGGGTAGTGTTTGTGCAGTATGTCCAGGAAGCTTTTCTGACTCAGTATGTAGACTGCCCGACCAGAGGGGAGGCAATATTGGATTTGGTACTAGGTAATGAACCAGGGCAAGTGATAGAGCTGTTGGTGGGCGAGCACTTTGGAGATAGTGATCACAATTCTGTAGCATTCACTGTGGTAATGGAGAGGGATAGGTATGTGCAACAGGGCAAGGTTTACAATTGGGGGAAGGGTAGATATGATGCTGTCAGGCAGGAACTGAGGAGCATAAGTTGGGAGCATATGCTGGCAGGGAAGGGCACGGTCGAAATGTGGAACTTTTTCAAGGAGCAGATAGTAGGGGCCATTGATAAGCATGTCCCTGTCAGACAGGGAAGGGATGGTCATGTGAGGGAACCGTGGTTGACAAGAGAGGTTGAGAGTCTTGTTAGGAAGAAGAAGGATGCGTATATAAGGTTGAGGAAAAAGGGCACAGGCATAGCTCTGGAGGGATACAAGATGGCCAGGAAGGATCTGAAGAAAGGGATTAGGAGAGCTAAGAGAGGGCATGAAAAATGCTTGGCGGGTAGGATAAAAGAAAACCCCAAGGCCTTTTACGCGTATGTCAGAAATATGAGGATGACTAGGGGGACCGTAGGTCCGGTCAAGGACAATAGCGGGAGACTGTGTGTTGAGCCGGAAGAGATAAGTGAGGTTTTGAATGAGTACTTCTCTTCGGTATTTACGAATGAGAAGGGGTGTATTACTGAAGAGGACGGTGTGAAACAGACTGGTAAGCTCGAGGAAGTGCTCGTTAGGAGGGAAGATGTGTTGGGGTTTTTGAATAACTTGAAGATAGACAAGTCTCCCGGGCCTGACGGGGTATATCCAAGGATGTTATGGGAAGCAAGGGATGAAATTGCAGAGCCGCTGGCAATGATCTTTTCATCTTCTCTGTTGACGGGGGTGGTACCAGGTGATTGGAGGGTGGCAAATGTTGTGCCCCTGTTCAAGAAAGGGAATAGGAACAACCCTGGGAATTACAGGCCAGTTAGTCTTACTTCGGTGGTAGGCAAGTTGATGGAAAAGGTGCTGAGGGATAGGATTTCTGAGCATCTGGAAAGACACTGCTTGATTCGGGACAGTCAGCACGGTTTTGTGAGGGGTAGGTCTTGCCTCACAAGCCTGATTGAATTCTTTGAGCAGGTGACCAAGCAAGTGGATGAGGGTAAACCAGTGGATGTGGTGTACATGGATTTTAGTAAGGCATTTGATAAGGTCCCCCATGGTAGACTTATGGAGAAAGTCAGGAGGCATGGGATAGTGGGGAATGTGGCCAGTTGGATTAAGAATTGGCTAACTGATAGAAGGCAGAGAGTGGTCTTAGATGGTAAATACTCAGCCTGGAGCCCAGTTACCAGTGGCGTGCCACAGGGATCAGTTCTGGGTCCTCTCCTGTTTGTGATTTTTATTAACGACTTGGATGAGGAAGTCGAAGGGTGGGTCAGTAAATTTGCAGATGATACAAAGGTTGGTGGAGTTGTGGATACCGAGGAGGGCTATTGTCGTCTGCAAAGGGACTTGGATAGGTTGCAGTGCTGGGCTGAAAAGTGGCAGATGGAGTTTAACCCTGAAAAGTGTGAGGTCGTCCATTTTGGAAGGACAAACACGAATGCAAAATACTGGGTTAACGGTAGGGTTCTTGGGCATGTGGAGGAGCAGAGAGACCTTGGGGTCTATGTGCATAGATCGTTGAAAGTTGCAACTCAAGTGGATAGGGCTGTGAAGAAGGCATATGGGGTGTTAGCGTTCATTAGCAGAGGGATTGAATTTAAGAGCCGTGAGGTGATGATGCAGCTGTACAGGACCTTGGTAAGGCCTCATTTGGAGTACTGTGTGCAGTTCTGGTCGCCTCATTTTAGGAAGGATGTGGAAGCCTTGGAGAGGGTGCAGAGGAGATTTACCAGGATGTTGCCTGGAATGGAGAATAAGTCTTACGAGGAAAGGCTGAACATTCTAGGCCTCTTCTCATTAGAACGGAGAAGGATGAGGGGTGACATGATAGAGGTTTATAAGATGATCAGGGGAATAGATAGGGTAGACAGTCAGAAACTTTTTCCCCGGGTGGAGCAAAGCGTTACAAGGGGTCATAAATTTAAAGTGAAGGGTGGGAGATATAAGGGGGATGTCAGGGGAAGGTTCTTTACCCAGAGAGTGGTCGGGGCATGGAATGCCTTGCCTGGGGAAGTTGTTGAGTCAGAAACTTTAGGGACTTTCAAACGGCTTTTAGATAGGTATATGGATAAAGGAGAATGATGGGGTATAGATTAAATTGTCCTTGACAGAGGACAAAGGATCGGCACAACATCGTGGGCCGAAGGGCCTGTTCTGTGCTGTATTTTTCTATGTTCTATGTTCTATGTTCAATATACTCCAAGAGCTTTCATCCTGCCTTCAATATGCAACAAGAGTCTTCCTCCTGCCTTCAATACTCTCCAGGAATCTTTGTTGTACCTTCAATACACAACAAGAGTCTTCGTCCTGCCTTCGATACTGTCCGGGAGCCTTCATCCTGCTTTAAGTATACTCCAGGAGTCTTCATCCTGCCTTCAATACTCTCCAGAAATCTTCATCCTGCCTTCAATAAGCAGCAAGAGTCTTCATCCTTCCTTCAATACACTCCCAGAGTCTTCATCCTTCCTTCAATACTCTCCAGGAGTCTTCGTCCTATCTTCAACACTCTCCAGGAGTCTTCGTCCTGCCTTCAATACTCACCAGGAATCTTCGTCCTATCTTCAACACTCTCCAGGAGTCTTCGTCCTGCCTTCAATACTCACCAGGAATCTTCGTCCTACCTTCAATACTCTCCAGGAGTCTTTGTCCTACCTTCAATACGCTACAGGAGTCTTCGTCCTACCTTCAATACGCTACAGGAGTCTTCATCCTGTCTTCAATACTCACCAGGACTCTTCGTCCTACCTTCAATACGCTACAGGAGTCTTCGTCCTGTCTTCAATACTCACCAGGAGTCTTCGTCCTACCTTCAATATGCTACAGGAGTCTTCGTCCTGCCTTCAATACTAACCAGGAGTCTTCGTCCTACCTTCAATATGCTACAGGAGTCTTTGTCCTGCCTTCAATACTCTCCAGGTGTCTTCATCCTGCCTACAGTGACTCCAGAAGACCTTGGAGGTCTGAGTGAATGAAGTTGTGTGTTCTCCCTCTCTGGTTTGGTGCCACATCTCAATGTCCTCTTTGTAGAGACGGTTCGTGACTGTTCATAATAAGTGGACATGGCTTAAAAATGGTGAGGACTGGGTGCTTAATATACAAGGATATAAAGTGTTCAGAAACAATAGAGAAAAGGGTGGGGGGGGGGGGGCACGGTGGAAGTACTGATTAGGGAAGATATTGCAGTGTTGGAAAGGAACGATGTCCTTGAAGGGACAAGGACAGAATCCATTTGGTTAGAGTTGAGGAGCAAAAAGGAGTATGATCACATTACTAGGGGCATTCCATAGGCCTCCAAATAGTGAGAGAGAAGAGATAGAGGTGCAAATCGACAGGGAAATCACAGAGATGTGCAAGAACTATAGAGTGGTGATTTTGGGGGACTTTAATTACCCAAGTAATTTGATTGGGATAATTTTAGAGTAAAGGGCAAGGAGGGGGAGGAATTCCTCAAATATTTCCAGGGGAACTTCCTTGATCAGTTTGTTCTCAGCCCAACTAGAAAAGAGGCATTGCTGGATCTGGTGCTGGGAAATGAGGTGGGCCAAGTGTCTGTGGGAGAGCACTTGGGTAAGAGTGATCATTGTATCATAAAGTTTAGACTAGTAATGCAGAAAAGCAAGGAACAAAATTAAATAGAATGTCTAGATTGGAAGTGGGCAAATTTCAACACAATGACAAGGGATCTAGCCAGGGTAGAATGGAACCAAAGACTGACAGGAAGAGCTGTATCGGAACAATGGGTTATCTTTAAGGAAGAAATGCTTCAGGGACAGGCTGTGAACATTCCAACCAAGGTGAAAGGCAGGGGAACCAAGAATATGGCTCCTTGGTTGACGAGGGAGATAGAGATGACGATGAAACAAAAAAGAGGGTGTATAATGCATGTCAGATGAACTCATCAAGGGAGAACCAGGCTATATACAAGTTGAGAGGGGTGGTGAAGAGGAAAATAATACTGGCAAAGAGTGAATATGAAAATAGAATAACAATCAACATAAAAGGCAACCCAAAGATCTTCTACCTGGCATGTAAATAGTAAGCAAGTAATAAGAGGAGGATTGGGGCCTATTCAGGACAGAGGGTAATAAATGCTTAGAGGCGCAGGGCAAGCCTAATATATTAAATAATTACCTTATTTATTTAGAGATACAGCACTGAAACAGGCTGTTTGGCCCACTGAGTCTGTGCGAATCAACAACACCCATTTATACTAAACCTACATTAATCCCCCATTCCCTACTACATCCCCACCTTCCCTCAATTCTCCTACCACCTACCTACACTATGAGCAATTTACAATGGCCAATTTACCTATCAACCTGCAAGTCTTTGGCTGTGGGAGGAAACCAGAGCACCCGGCAGAAACCCACAGGGTCACAGGGAGAACTTGCAAACTCCACACAGGCAGTACCCAGAACAGAACCCGGGACGCTAGAGCTGTGAGGCTACAGTGCTAACCACTGCACCACTGTGCCACCCTACCACTGTGCCACCCTACCACTGTGCTGCTCTACCACAGTGCCACCCTACCACTGTGCCACCCTACCACTGTGCCGCCCTACCACTGTGCCACTCTACCACTGTGCCACCCTACCACTGTGCCGCCCTACCACTGTGCCGCCCTATCACTGTGCCACCCTATCACTGTGCCGCCCTACCACTGTGCCGCCCTTGCATCAGTGTTCACTAAGGAAATGGAGGCTAACAAAATATCGGTAGAAGCAGAGAGAGTACAGGCAATGGATTGGATAAATATTAAGAGGGGAGGTGCTAAAAAGATTGGCTATGCTTAAGTTTGATAAGTTATCTAGTTCAGATGGCTTACATCCCAGGTTGTTAAAGGAAGTAGGGATGGAATAAGCAGAAGAGCTTCCCATAATCTTCCAATCTTCTCTAGATACGGGGGAGGTGCCAAAGGATTGGAGAGTGGCAAATTTGACATCCTTATTCAAGAAAGGGTGTGAGGAAAGTCCAGGCAACAACAGGCCAGATAGTTTAACATCAGTTGTGGGTAAGGTTTTAGAAACAATAATCAGGGATCTATCAATGTACACTTAGAGAGGTTTGAGTTAATTAAGGATAATCAGCATGGATTTTTAAAAGGCAGATTATGCTTGACTAATCTAATTGAATTGTTTAATTAAGTAACAGTGAAGGTTGATGAAGGGAATGTGGTGGATGTTGTTTATATGCATTTTAAGAAAGCATTTGTTAAGGTACCACACAAAAGACTGGTTAATAAAATTGAGACTCATGGAATAGGAGGGCCAGTGTCCAATAGGATAAAAAATTGGCTTGAGTACAGAAAACAGCGAGTTGAAGTAAATGGTTGCTCTTCAGTCTCAAGGATGGTAGACAGTGGTGTTCCCCAAAGGTCAGTGTTGCGACCACTGCTTTTTTTGCTATATATAAATGGCTTAGGTCTTGGAATACAGAGTAGAATTTCAAAATTTGCTGATGACACCAAACTTGGAGGAGTGGCAAACAGTGAGGATGATATGAACCTGTAACAGGACATACATAGGCTAGCAGAATGGGCAGAGAGGTGGCAGATGGAATTTAATACCAACAAGGTGATGCAATATATACTTAATGGCACAGTTCTAAAGAGTGTGCAGAAACAGAGGAACCTGGGGGTGCATGTGCATCGATCTTTGAAGGTGGCAGGACATATTGAGAGAGTGGTTAGTAAAGCATAGATCTTGGGCTTCATAAATAGAGGTATTGAGAACAAAAACAGGGAAGTTATGCTGAACCTTTATAAAGCTTTGGTTAGGCCCCAACTAGAATATTGTATCCAGTTCTGGTCACCACACCTTAGGAAGGATGTGAGGGCCCATGAAAGGGTACATAGGAGATTTACCAGAATGGTTCCAGGGACGGGGGATTTTAGTTACAAGGTTATGTTGGAAAAGCTGGGCTTGTTCTCCTTAGAACAAAGGAGATTGAGGGGAGATTTAATAAAAGTGTACAAGATCATGACAAGCTTAGATAGGTTAGACAAGGTAAAACTGTTCCTATTAACTAATGGTACAAGGACTGGGGAAACCGATTGAAGGTTTTGTGCAAAAAAATGTAGGGGGAATATGAGGAAGCACTTGTTTACGCAGTGAGTGGTAATGACCTGAAACTCGCTGCCCACAAGGGTGGTGGAAGATCAATGACTTCAAGAGGAAGTTGGATGGCCACCTGAGAGAAATAGACTTGCAGGGCTACGGGGCTGGAGCCAGGGAGTGGGACTGACAGCATCGCTCCATGAAGAGCTGGCATGGACTCGATGGGCCGAATGGCCACCTTCTGTACCGTAAATGACTTCTATAACTCTAATAAAAATATTCCTAAGACTTGTAGTGAGGTTACTAGAGAGTGACGAACTACTCTCTTGAGCATCCCAGATTTTTCTGATCGCTCCACTATTGGTAGCCATGCCTTCAGCTGCCTAGGTTATAAGCAATGGAATTCCCTTCATAAATGCATTTGCTTCTTTACTTCTCTTCCCTCCTTTAAGACATTCCTTAAAACTAACCTCTTTGACCAAACTTTTGGTCATCTGTCCTAATATCACCTTATGTGGCTCGGTGTCAAATTTTGTTTGATAATGCTCCTTTGAAGCACCTTGGGACATTTTACTATGTTAAAGGTGCTATATAAATACAAGTTGTTGTTGTTCCTCTCTTATCTGCTTGTGTCCCAGTCTGCTGCTGAAGAGCACATTCTGAACTGCCTTAATAACTGTACAGAGATTTCCTGGTAGTTCAACTACTTTAAACTGGTTTTATACCAATGAGTAATGTAAATAGGCAGCCCAGAAATCTCCCTCTACAAGCCACAGGTCATGCAATACATTTTTACATTTTTTTTTTAAAAAGGTGCAGCAGTGGAGTAAATTACATTGAGGAAATTCTGGGCCTTAATATCTGGCCTCATTTCTGAAGAACAATTACCTGCTTAAATAAGGACTGAAGGGTGAAAGCATATGTTAAACCATATCCCAGCAAAAGCTAAATTATGAAGACAGGTTTCAAAAACTAGGTTTGCATTTCCTCAAGCATAGAAGATTAAGGGATTATCTAATATTCATTTTTAAAATGATTAAAGGAGTTGACAGGGTCGATAGAGAGAGAAACTAATTCCTCTAGTGGGGGAGTCGAGAACCAAGGGGCAGAACCTTAAAATTAGAGCTAGGTTGTTTAGGAGTGATGTCAGGAAGCACTGATTCATCCAAAGGGTAGTAGAAATCTGGAACTGTCTCCCCCAAAAAGCTGTCGAAGCAGGGCATTAATTGAAAATTTCAATCTAAGATTGATGGATTTTTGTTAGATTAGGATATTAAGGGATTTGGAACCAAGGCAGGTAAATGAGGTTGAGGTGTAAATCAGCCATAATCGAACTGAATAGCAGAACAGGTTCGAGGAGATAACTGACCTCCAGTTCCTCTGGTGTCTTCGGAAGAGGGGAGGGAACCGGGAAAAAAATGGTCTGAAATATATTTTGTAGATAACTATGAGTTTGAGGAAAGCAACTTCAAATTAAAAAGGTAGTTGTATCTTAGGTTATTGTAGCTTATTTTGTTTCATTTAATAACTTCAGGGAAATATTAATGATAAAATATAGTAAGTATTTTCCTTCAGTTATAGATTATGATGTTATTTGTAGCTCTGGGTTTGTATAGTCCATGCTCCCTGGAGAAATTCATGAGCAAGATGATTTGTAACAAACAGTCACTCCAGGTGAAGTCTCTACCTGTACTCTAAAATGGCAGTACAGTTAGCTTGGGGATAGGGTAGACCAGCAGAGGAGTTTTAGTCAAAATCTTTTAAATTTATATCACTGTAGATCTGACACAGTAGTTATATAACAAGATTACTTTTTTAAACTAAAAGCAAAATACTGCGGATGCTGGAAATCTGAAATAAAAACAAGAAATGCTGGAATCACTCAGCAGGTCTGGCAGCATCTGTGGAAAGAGAAGCAGAGTTAACGTTTCAGGTCAGTGAGTTCCGATGAAGAGTCACTGACCCGAAACGTTAACTCTGCTTCTCTTTCCACAGATGCTGCCAGACCTGCTGAGTGATTCCAGCATTTCTTGTTTTTACTTTTTTAAACCCCTGAGTACAGACCAAATACTTCCTTTGTGGTTGACTTGAAGTCAGCCCATTGACCTGCATTCGAACTGACATGAAAATACCCAGTGGGAGCCTCACTCAGTAGGAGCATGTTGGGAAAACATGTTGTTTTCCCACGATTTAGCATCTGTTTTTGGTGAATTTGCCATTAGGGCAGTTCGTGACTAGTTGGGCAAAGCAGAAGGAAAATCAGTTTACAATTATAGGTCCAGATGGCCCCAATTCAGGTGTACTTAAAATCTACCACCTGATGACCAGTACAAACTGCATCATGTAGGAGGCCAAATTCCATATCATAACTCTTACCTTACCAACCTCACATCTTCCACATCTCACTTGACTATCATCAGCAGAGGCTCATTGGTTAGTACTCATCCCTGAGTCAGAAGGTTGTGGGGTCAAGTCCCATTCCACAGATTAAAGCACAATTTTTTCCCCCAAAAATATACTTTATTCATAAAATTCTGTAAAAAAATACATTACAAAACAGTTCAAAACAGCGCCAAGTTTACATTCCAAAAAGTGCAAAAGAAATCAGTTGACTTCAATACAGGATTGAGTTGCCTCACAACCCTTCAATTCCATTTTACATGCCCTGTACATTTTACAGCAAACCCATATCTAGTATATACAGCCCAAGGGGTTTTCCATGGGTCCAGCCCCTCAGTTCACAATGGCGGGAGGACCTTACGCAGTGGTCTTTCCCCATTAAGCCTTTGCAGTGGCTGCCCCAAGCTTTAGTGCATCCCTCAGCACGTAGTCCTGGACCTTGGAATGTGCCAGTCTGCAACACTCGGTCGTGGACAACTCTTTGCGCTGGAAGACCAGCAGGTTTCGGGCAGACCAAAGAGCGTCTTTCACCAAATTGCTGGTCCTCCAGCAGCAGTTGATGATTATCTCGGTGTGCGTCCCTGGGAACAGCCCGTGGAGCACAGACTCCTGTGTTACAGAGCTGCTTGAGATGAACCTCAACAAAAACCACTGCATCTCTTTCCACACCTGCTTTGCAAAGACACATTCCAGAAGGAGGTGGGCAACAGTCTCTTCCCCACCGCAGCCACCTCGAGGGCAGCGTGTGGAGGGGTCGAGACTCCAGGCGTGCAGGAAGGATCTGACAGGGAGGACTCTTCTCACCACCAGCCAAGCTACATCTTGGTGCTTGTTTGAGAGTTTTGGTGATGAGGCATTCAGCCAAATGACTTTGGCAGTCTGCTTGGGGAACCATCCGACAGGATCCACCATCTCCTTTTCCCATAGGGCCTTGAGGACATTCCGTGCAGACCACTGCCTGAAAGGTGTTTTTCCACAGAAACTTTTCCACGAAGGATAGGTGGTACGGCATGGTCCAACTGCATGGAGCGTTCTGCGGCAATGTGACCAGGCCCATCCTTCACAACACCGGGGACAGATAGAACCTCAGCACGTAGCGACACTTGGTGTTTGCGTACTGGGACTCTACGCACAGCTTGATGCAACTGCACACGAAGGTGGTCATCAGGATGAGGGCCACGTTGGGTACATTTTTCCCGCCCTTATCCAGAGGTTTGAACATCGTGTCCTTCCGGACCCGGTCCATTTTGGATCCCCAGATGAAGCGGAAAATGGCTCGGGTGACCGCCACCACGCAGGAGTGGGGTATGGGCCAGACCTGCGCCACGTACAGCAACAACGTGAGCGCCTCGCACCTGATGACCAGGTTCTTACCCACAATGGAGAGAGATCGCTGCCCCCACATGCCCAACATTTGTTGTACCTTGGTTACTCACTCCTCCCAGGTTTTGGTGCACGTCCCGGCCCTTCCGAACCATATCCCCAGCACCTTCAGGTAATATGACCTGACGGTGAAGGGGACAAAGGATCGGTCAGCTCAGTTCCCAAAGAACATGGCCTTGCTCTTGTGGTTAACTTTGGCTCCTGAGGACAGTTCGAACTGGTCACAGATGCTCATCAGTCTGCGAACGGACAGCGGATCCGAGCAGAAGACGGCGACTTCATCCATGTACAGAGAGGTTTTAACCTGAGTGCCTGCACTGCCTGGGATTGTCACCCCTCTTATGCTCGCATCCTTCCTAATAGACTCAGCAAAGGGTTCAATACAGCAAACAAACAAGACTGGGGACAGAGGGCAGCCCCGTCTGACTCCAGATTGGATTGGGAAACTTTCTGATTCCCACCCATTGATTGAGACAGCGCTACTGATGTTTGTGTAGAGCAGTTTGATCCAATTGCGGATTCCCTCCCCAAACCCCATTTTGGAAAGCGCGTCTATCATGTAGGTGTGCGATATCCTGTCAAAAGCCTTCTCCTGGTTGAAGCTAATGAGGCAGGTGTCCACCCTCCTGTCCCGTACATAGGCGATCGTATCTCTGAAAAGCGCGAGCCTATCAGAAATCTTCCTGCCGGGTACAGTACAGGTCTGATCAGGGTGAATCACCAACTCCAGAGCAGACTTGACTCGACTGGCGATGACTTTGGACAGAATCTTGTAGTCAATATTAAGCAGTGAGATAGGTCACCAATTTCTGATTTCCGCCCTCTCCCCCTTCCGCTTATAGACGAGGGTGATGGTGCCTTTCCTCATGGATTCTGACATGCTGCCAGCCAGGAGCATACTCTCGTACACTTCCAGCAGGTCTGGGCAGACCCAGTCCCACAGGGCCGAATACAATTCAACCGTTAAGCCATCGCTTCCGGGAGTTTCACTCGTCTCGAAGGACTTGACGGCCTTTGTCAGCTCGTCCAGAGTTAGCAGCTTGTCCTGTCTCTCCCTCATGCTGTCATCTAAGACCTCTGTGGTAGATGACAGGAAGGACTGGGAGGCTCTGCTGTCTGTGGGCTTCGCGTCATACAGCTCAGCATAAACGGATTTGCTGATCCTTCGTATGTTGGACTGCGAAGACGTTACCGAGCCATCCTTTTCCTTCAGGCTGCTGATAACAGAGCTCTCTCTCTGTACCTTTTGGAAGAAGTAACGTGAGCACATCTCATCCTGCTCAATGGAGCGGACTCTGGACCACAGACTTTTTTTTTAATTTCCAAAATATACTTTATTCATAAAAATCTGTAAAACAAATACATTACCAAACAGTTTAAAACAGCATCAAGTCAAAGAATACAGACAGTGCAAAGGTGATCAGTTACCTTCTATACAATTATGAGTTGCCTCACAACCCTTCCATTTCATTGTCATGCCATTAACATTTTTACATTTACAGCACACAAAATTTCTCCGATACAGTTTGAGGGGTTTCCCATGGATCCAGCCCCTCAGTTCAGCTTGGTGGGGGGACCTTACATTGTGGTCTTTCCCCATTGAGCCTTTGCTGCGGCTGCCCCAAGCTTTAGTGTGTCCCTCAGCACGTAGTCCTGGACCTTGGAATGTGTCAGTCTGCAACATTCGGTGGTGGACAACTCTTTGCGCTGGAAGACCAGCAGGTTTCGGGCAGACCAAAGGGCGTCTTTCACCGAATTGATGGTCCTCCAGCAGCAGTTGATGTTTGTCTCGGTGTGCGTCCCTGGGAACAGCCCGTAGAGCACAGACTCCTGTGTTACAGAGCTGCTTGGGATGAACCTCGACAAAAACCACTGCATCTCTTTCTACACCTGCTTTGCGAAGTCACATTCCAGGAGGAGGTGGGCGACCGTCTCTTCCCCACCACAGCCACCGCGGGGGCATTGTGCAGAGGGGGCGAGACTTCGGGTGTGCATGAAGGATCTGACGGGGAGGGCCCTTCTCACCACCAGCCAAGCTACGTCTTGGTGCTTGTTTGAAAGTTCTGGTGATGAGGCATTCCGCCAAATGTCTTTGGCAGTCTGCTCGGGGAACCATCCGACAGGATCCACCATCTCCTTTTCCCGTAGGGCCTTGAGGACATTCCGTGCAGACCACTGCCTGATGGACCGGTGGTCAAAGGTGTTTTCCCGCAGAAACTGCTCCACGAAGGATAGGTGGTATGGCATGGTCCAACTGCATGGAGCGTTCCGCGGCATTGTGACCAGGCCCATCCTTCGCAACACCGGGGACAGATAGAACCTCAGCACGTAGTGACACTTGGTGTTTGCGTACTGGGGCTCTACACACAGCTTGATGCAGCCGAACACGAAGGTGGTCATCAGGATGAGGGCCACGTTGGGTACATTTTTCCCGCCCTTATCCAGAGATTTGAACATCATGTCCCTCCGGACCCGGTCCATTTTAGATCCCCAGATGAAGCGGAAAATGGCTCTGGTGACCGCCACCACGCAGGAGTGGGGTATGGGCCGGACCTGCGCCACGTAGAGCAACAACGTGAGCGCCTCGCACCTGATGACCAGGTTCTTACCCACAATGGAGAGAGATCGCTGCCCCCACATGCCCAACTTTTGTCGTACCTTGGTTACTCACTCCTCCCAGGTTTTGGTGCACGCCCCGGCCCTTCCGAACCATATCCCCAGCACCTTCAGGTAGTCTGACCTGACGGTGAAGGGGACAAAGGATCGGTCAGCCCAGTTCCCAAAGAACATGGTCTCGCTCTTGCCGTGGTTAACTTTGTCTCCCGAGGCCAGTTCGAACTGGTCGCAGATGCTCATCAGTCTGCGAACGGACAGCGGATCCGAGCAGAAGACGGCGACTTCATCCATGTACAGGGAGGTTTTCACCTGAGTGCCTCCGCTGCCTGGGATTGTCACCCCTCTTATGCTTGCATCCTTCTTAATAGACTCAGCAAAGGGTTCAATACAGCAAACAAACAAGACAGGGGAGAGAGGACAGCCCCGTCTGACTCCAGATTGGATCGGGAAACTTTCCGATTCCCACCCATTGATTGAGACTGCACTACTGATGTTTGTGTAGAGCAGTTTGATCCAATTGCAGATTCCCTCCCCAAACCCCATTTTGGAAAGCACGTCCATCATGTAGGTGTGCGATATCCTGTCAAAAGCCTTCGACTCTGGACCACAGACTAAAGCACAAAATCTAGGATGAAACTTCAGAGCAGTACTGAGGGAGTGTTGCACTTTTGGATGAGATGTTAAACCGAGGTGCCCCTTAAGGTGAATATGGAAACTGCTACAGTGCTACTGAAAGAAAAGCAGGGGAATTCTCCCTGTAGTTCGGCCCAATATTTATCCCTCAGTTAGCATGACTAAAACAGATTGTCCAGTCATTGTTGCATTGCTATTTGTGGGACCTTGCCGTGAGCAAATCAGATGCTGCATTTCCTACATTACAGGAATGACTACACTTTAAAAGTACTTAATTGGCTGTAATGCATTGTGGGATGCCCTGAGGTTGTGAAAAGTGCTACATAAATGCAAGTCTGTCTTTCTTTACCTCTGTAGAACACATTACAAAAGACAAGTTTATCTTTCTAGTGGACCATCACAAGCTAGATATCTTTTTTTGGGCTGAATTTGGTTATGAGAAAGGCAATACAGGGTCAACAACAAAACTTACTTGTTGTGGTTGTCAGTTTTGCAACAAATGATCAAAGAACCTGAATTAAAGTTGTGTGATGAAACAAGTGAAACTGCTGACAATATATCAGCTACTTAACCCACCAATAGTATTTAAGCATTTGACCTTGTGAATGTTTAAGTGAATTTTGTAACTGTCTGACACATTTCAATCCATCTGGTCAATGTTAATAACAGCATTTGCATAAAATAAATTCTATATATTGTAAGGTTTAAGGAGTTAAACATTTTTTTTCCATATTTCAGGTGATTTTCAAAGCAAAATCCAAGTACTACCCAGAGCTTCAAAAATACAGGTGCAGTCACAGTTTATACTCTATTACCATTATATAGTAGTTGTAGTTGTAATCTACAGTATTACTATTGTATAGTAATCAGTCCACAATCTATTACTATTAGAACAGTCACAATCTACATCCTATTACCATTATATAGTACAGTTGCAATCTACACTCTACTACTGTTCCACAATCTACACTCCATTGTCATGATATAATAGCCTAAATTATCATTATATGGTAGTTGCAGTTTATAATTACCATTATATAGTACAGTCAGTCTTTATTACCATTGTATAGTACAGTCACAGCATACCTATACTGGTTAACAGGCCAGATCTTAATCCTGCAAGCTGATAGGAGTCATTTAATTTAAAGATCTTATTCTGATGGAAATAAGAGAGCTATTTGTTACAAAATCATAAACATGAAGGCTTCATAAACATTGCATGTTGATAACTCAACAACATTTATATTGGGCCAGTAACGCAGCAAAACATCCCAAGGCCTTTTAGAGGGGCAAACAAAATTTGACACCAAGCCACATAAAGAGATATTAGGGCAGGTCACCAAAAGCTTGGTTAAACAGGTAGATTTTAAGGAGGAGAGGTGGACGGGCAGAGAGGTTTAGGGAGAGAATTTGAGCTTAGGACCCAGACTGCTGAAGGTACAGCCACCATTAGTGGAGTGATGAAAATTGGAGATGTGCAAGTGGCCAGAATTGGAAACGTGCAGAGATCCCAGAGTGTGGCAGGGCTGGAGAAGCTTAGAGAGATAGGGAGGGGTGATGTCATGGAGGGATTTGAACATAGGATGAGAATTCTAAATTCAAAATATTGGCCGACTGGGAAACAATTTAGTTCAACAAGTACAGGGTGACGGGTGAATGAGGCTTGGTATGTTTAGAATATGTGAGGGGGAGTTTTGGATAAGCCCAAGTTTATGGAGGGTGTATGATGCCCAGAACATTGGAATCGCTGAGTCTGGAGAAAACAAAAGCAAAGATGAGGGTTTCAGCAGCAGATGGCTGAGACAGGTTGTATCAATGTTGAAGTCACATTGAATTTATGTTTCTCTTCCATTCTAGGCTGCCCCTTCAGCTGATTTTCCTGCTGGCCAGTCTCCTATTCCTCGTGGTAAACTTGACATGCGCATTGTTGGTGAAGATGACACACACCGAAACAAAAACCATTGTGTTCGTCCGTGTAGCCATCAACGACACTCTCTTTGTGCTGTGTGCAATCTCACTGTCTGTGAGCCTCTACAAGATTGCTAAAATGTCCTTGGCCAATATATATTTAGAATCTAAGGTTTGTTTTCCCTAGCAAAGTCATGTGTTAGAAATGATCACATTTTCCTGTTAAAGCTTTACAGGGCGTTTTCTTCTGATCATTTTCTATTGCCTCAGAAATGAATTATCTTCAAAAACAATGGTTGGAATTTAATGTTGAGCAGAAACCCCGCCCACCAGCCAAAAAGTCAGGGGCGAGCCCACCTCTGCCGGACCTGGGGAGCCACACTGAGATTTTTTGCTCTCTAGGCCCTTAATTGGCCTTGGGCAGGATGTCCCACCTAATGGAGCTCTTAGACCTAGCAGCGCCACTGAGAGTGGTGGCCACTACTGGGACTACACCCAGCTTCAGTAGGAGGAGGAAGGATGGCCCCAGGAAGAAGGTAGGTTTTTGGGGTCTCGCCAGGGACAATCAGCTGGCAAAGGGGGATTGGTTGGGGGTGGAGGGAAGGAATTGTTGTGCGTTGGGGGCAGTTGGGGCTTTGGGGGCAGCCCTTCGTGGGGCACAGGGTGCCCGATCAGGAGGGCCCCCCCCCTCCCCCCAGTCTGCCGGAAGTTGGGCAGGTTTACCTGGCGGTGTTCTTGGGACCTTTGCCACCCACCTGCTGCGGATAAAATACCGCGGTGGTGGGAGGAGGCCTTTAAGTGGTAGTTAATTGGCCACTTAAGGGCTTGATTGGTCTGGGACGGGTGGGCTGTTTCTCGCCGCTGTCGACACACGTAAAATTGCAGCGGAGGTGGTAAGGTGTCTGGAGTGGCAGCTCCCTGCTTCCCACTCAATTTTTCTGTTGGGGGGCTGTAAAATTCTGGCCAATGACCTGAGTCATGATGTTTCAGCAGTAATAATTAATTGGTAACAGTGGTAACATCTAAAATGATGGGGGTACAGGTGGAGAGTCACATAAACTGCTCTGGTATAAGATCAGCGAGTTGGTTCTGATTTCGGTGTTGTAATTGAACAGTTACTGCAGCAGAATATTACTTAATGATTGAACCAGTGAACTGAAGCAGATTGTACTAGTTTGTTTCAGAATCAACCGATTGGAATTAAAACTGAACACATTTTTTAAGTCTGGCTGGGTGTTAGCACTACTCAAATAGGTGTCCTTTACCATCTTTTCAGATCACAATGACCTTTGCTTTGCTTCTGTAAAGTGGTCCGTTCTCTCATTCAATTTATGATTCTAAACCGGGGAACATTAAATCCTTAACTTTAGACTATGTTTCCAGTAGTGATTCAGGCATAATTATGATTGAAATAAAATCAGAAAATGCTGGAAATACTCAGCAGCTTTGGCAGCATCTACGGAGAGAGAAACAGAGTTAATGTTTCAGGACAATGACCTTTCATCAGAACTGGGAAAAGTTAAAGAGTGGGAGCAAGGTAGAGAATTAAAATGATAAGTGACTGGACTCACAGGCTAACGCTTACGGACTGAACAGAGATGTTCTGCAAAGCAGTCACCCAGTCGGTGTTTGGTCCCCTTTTGTAGAGAAGACCGCGTTCTGAGCAGCGAATACAGTAAGAGGGACAATGAGGAATACAAAGACAGGCTTAGAATGCATGTAGGTGAACACACAAAGTGTGGTGAATAAGGTTGGTGAGCTACAAGCACAAATAGTTATGTGGGAATATGATGTAGTGGCAATAATGGAAACTAGGCTTAAAAATGGTGAGTACTGGTGCTTAATATTCACAGAGATGTGCAAGAATTATAGAGTGGTGATAGTGGGGGACTTTATTTCCCCAAATATCGATTGCAATAGTGTTATAGTAATAGGTAAGGAGGGGGAGGAATTGAAGTCTGTTCAAGGGAACTTCCTTGACTAGTACGTTCTCCGTCTAACTAAGAAGGAGGCATTATGAATCTGGTATTGGGGAATGAGGCCAAGTGGGAGAACACTTGGGTAAGAGTGATCATCATATCATAACACTTAAATTCGTAATGGAAATATGGTACATTCCAACAAGAGTGGAACCAAAGACAGGGATACTTGATGATGAGGGAGATAGAGAATATGATAAAACACAAAAACATAAAGAGAGTGTATGATGCATCTCAAGTGAATACTTCAAGCAAGAACCAGGCCAAACGTTGGGAGGGGAAGTGAAGAGGAAAATAAGACTGGCAAAGAGAGAATATGAGAATAGAATGGCAGTTAACATAAAAGGGACCCCAAAAATCTTCTATTGGCATGTAAATAGTAAGTGGGTGGTAAGAGGCGGGGTGGGTCCTATTAAGGGCAAAGAGAATGCTATATGCTTAGAGGCACAGGGCAAGGCCAGAATACTTAATAATTATTTTGTATTTGCTGTTTACTAAGGAAGAGGATGCTAACAAAATATTGGTAGAAGCAGAGATGGTAGAGGTAATGGATGAGGTGAAAATTGATAGGATGGATGTACTGGAAAGGCTGGCTATGCTTAAGAGTGGATAAGTTGCCTGGTCCGGATGGCTTTCATCCTAGATTGCTAAAGGAAGTGGGAGTGAAGATAGTGGAAGGGCCTCCCATTTTCTTCTTTGGCCCCCTTGTCTCGAGAGACAATGGGAAAGCGCCTAGAGGTAGTTTGTGGAGCAGCGCCTGGAGTGGCTATAAAGGCTCTCCTAGAGTGATAGACTCTTCCACAGGCACTGCAGATAAAATTTGGTTGTCGGGGTTGTTACACAGTTGACTCTCTCCTTGTGCTTCTGTCATTTTTCCTGCCAACAGCTAAGTCTCTTCGACTCACCACTCTTTAGCCCCGCCTTTATGGCTGTCCGCCAGCTCTGGCGATCACTGGCAGCTGACTCCCACGATTTGTGGTCAATGTCACAGGACTTCATGTCGCGTTTGCAGATGTCTTTAAAGCGGAGACATGGACGGCCAGTGGGTCTGATACCAGTGACGAGCTCGCTGTACAATGCGTCCTTGGGGATCCTGACATCTTCCATGCAGCTCACATGGCCAAGCCATCTCAAGCGACGTTGGCTCAGTAGGGTGTATATGCTGGGAATGTTGGCTGCCTCGAGGACTTCTGCTTTGGAGATATGGTCCTGCCACCTGATGCCAAGGATTCTCCGTAGGCAGCAAAGATGGAATGCATTGAGACGTCGCTCTTGGCTGACATACATTGTCCAGGCTTTGCTGCCGTAGAGCAAGGTACTAAGGACACAGGCTTGAAACACTCGGACTTTTGTGTTCCGTGTTAGTGCGCCATTTTCCCACACCCTCTTGGCCAGTCTGGACATAGCAGTGGAAGCCTTTCCCATGCGCTTGTTGATTTCTGCGAGAGACAGGTTACTGGTGATAGTTGAGTCTAGGTAGGTGAACTCTTGAACCACTTCCTGAGCGTGGTCGCCGATATTGATGGATGGAGCATTTCTGACGTCCTGTCCCATGATGTTCGTTTTCTTGAGGCTGATGGTTAGGCCAAATTCACTGCAGGCAGCCGCAAACCTGTCGATGAGACTCTGCAGACACTCTTCAGTGTGAAATGTTAATGCAGCATTGTCAGCAAAGAGGAGTTCCCTAATGAGGACTTTCCGTACTTTGTTCTTCGCTCTAAGATGGGCAAGGTTGAACAACCTGCCACCTGATCTTGTGTGGAGGAAAATTCCTTCTTCTGAAGACTTGAACGCATGTGAGAGCAGCAGGGAGAAGAAAATCCCAAACAGTGTAGGTGCGAGAATACAGCCCTGTTTATTGCCACTCAGCAGAGGAAAGGGGTCTGATGAGGCACCGCTATGCTGAATTGTGCCTTTCATTTTGTCATGGAATGAGGTGATGATACTTAGTAGCTTTGGTGGACATCTGATCTTTGCTAGTAGTCTGAAGAGACCACTTCTGCTGGCGAGGTCAAAGGCTTTGGTAAGATCAATGAAAGCAACGTAGAGGGGCATCTGTTGTTCGCGGCATTTCTCCTGTAGCTGGCGAAGGGAGAACAGCCTGTCAGTGGTGGATCTCTCTGCTTGAAAGCCGCACTGTGCCTTAGGGTAGACACGCTCAGCCAGCTTCTGGAGTCTGTTTAAAACGAGCAAAGACTTGCCCCACTATGCTGAGCAGGGAGATTCCACGGTAGTTGTTGCAGTCACCATGGTCACCCTTGTTCTTATAGAGGGTGATGATATTGCCATCGCACATGTCCTGTGGTACTGCTCCCTCATCCCATCACAGGCAAAGCAGTTCATGGAGTGCTGAGAGTATAGCAGGGGTAATGCCATCCTTTCCAGGGGCTTTTCCACTGGCTAGAGAATCAATGGCATCACTGAGTTCTGATTTTGTTGGCTTCCCAGAATATTCCAATATTCCCTAGATACGGGTGAGTTGTTAGAGGATTGGAGAGTGGCAAAGGTGACACCCTTATTCAAGAAAGGGTATAAGGACATTCCTAGTAACTACAGGCTGGTCAGTTTAACATCAGTGGTGGGTAAAGTTTTAGAAACAATAATCAGGGAAACAAATCAACAGGCACTTGGAGTTAATCAAGGAGAGGCAGCATAGATTTGTTAAAGGCAGAGTGTGCTCAACAAATCTAATTGAATTTTTTGATTAAATAACAGAGAAGATTGATGAAGGGAATGTAATGGATGTTGTCTATATTGATTTTAAGAAAGCATTTGTCAAAGTAACACAACTGGTTGCCAAAATTGAGGCTCATGGAATAGGAGGGTCAGTGTCCAACTGAATAAAAAATTGGCTTCAGGACAGAACAGCAAGTAGTGGTAAATGGTTGTTTTTCAGACTGAAGGATGGTAGACAGTGGTGATCTTCAAGGTTCAGTGCTCGGACCACTGCTTTATAAATGACTTGGATATTAGAATGCAGAATAAAATTTCTAAATTTTCTATGATAATCTTGGAGATGTGGCAAACAGTGAGGATGTTACTAATCATCCGGCAACAGGACATAGGCTAGCAGAATGGACAGACAAGTGGCAGATGGAATTTAATGCAGACAAGTGTGAGATGATGCATTTTGGCAGAAGGGATATGGAGAGGCAATACAGACTTAATGGTTCAGTTCTAAAGAAAGTGCAGAACAGAGGGACCTGGGTTTTTGTGCATGGATTTTTGAAGGTGGTGGGATATATTGAGACAGTAGTTAGCAAAGCATATGGGATCTTGGGCTTCATAAATAAAGGCATTGAGTACAAAAGCAGGGAAGTTATGCTGAACCTTTATAAAGCTCCGGTTAGGCCACACCTAGATTATTGTGTCCAGTTCTGGTCATCACACTTTAGGAAGGATGTGAAGGTCCTTGAGAGGGTGCAGAGGCAATTCATCAGAATGGTTTCAGGGATGAGGGATTTTAGCTGCAAGGTTAGGTTAGAGAAGATGGGGATATTGACCTTGGAACATAGGAGATTGAGAGGAGATTTGACAGAGGTGTACAAGATTATGACAGGTTTAGATAAGGTAGACAAAGAAATGCTGTTCCCATTAGCTGATGGTACATGAACTAGGGGACACAGATTTACAGTTTTGGGCAAGAGATGGAGGGGGTATGCAAGGAAGCACTTTTTTATGCAGCGAGTATTAATGACCTGTCTACAAAAGTGGTGTAAGTGGAGACGATCAATGATTTCAAAAGGAAATTGGATGGACACTTCAGCACTTCAGGAAGAAAAACGTTGCAGGGCTACAGGGTCAGAGCAGAGGAATATGACTGACTGGATTGCTCTACAGAGGGCAGGCATGGACCTGATGGGCCGAATGGCCTCCTTTTGTGCCAGAATGACTCCAGTATACAAAATTGAAAGAAGTACAAGTAAATTGCTGTTTCACCTGGAAGGAATGTTTGGGGTCTTGGACAATGAGAAGAGAGGAGGTAAAAGGACAGGTCTTGCATCTCCTGAGCTTGCAATGGAAGGGTGCCATGGGAATGGTGGAAGTAATTGAGGAGTGAACCAGGGTATCATGGAGCGAACAGTCCCTTTGGAATGCTGAAAGAGGAAGGGAGGGGAAGATGTAATTATGATTGAATTGTGATCAAAGAAAATAATTAAATCTACCAAGGTTGCAACCATAGCCTCTGTCATCTCCCACAACAAAAATAAGCAAACTATTCAGAAACAAATGTACAACTGTGTTCAATTGGTTTTGAAGACTTATCGCTTTGATAGGCCCATGTCATTGTTTGGCACTGGCATCATTTCAATTCCATCTTTGGCACTACCATCACGTTATTTTACATATCATATTAAGGGCATGTTCTCTGCCTCCCCATCTTACTATCAGTATAATGGAATCATCATATCAAACCCCTCAATTTGTGTCTTTCCATATTTCTTAACAGAGAGAGTTCCTATTGTATCATTTACCTCCTGTTTGTGTTCTTATTATCCATATTTTGAAACAAATTATTAGCAAACAGTAACTCAAGCACCCCTCTGCTCTCAGGAATATGAAGAAAATGCTCTCTTTTTATTGCCACCAATGTTCAAGTGCAACATACTGCTCAGGGCTCAAGCTACTGCCTGTTGTGTTCAAAGACACTCTAGCTTTTGAAATCCATTTACAACCCAGTTAGAATGGTTGGCTGCTTCTCATTGACAATTCCCAACAATTATTCTGCCTCTTGTAATCCGCAGGGAGCGGTGCAATGAGTTTTCCACTGTCTTCATTGGAGGTGGAGGCTGTAATCCGGCACTGACTGCAGATTACGGGAATTCACTCTCGCAACCTATGGTCTATTTATTGAAAACTGCAAATCAATTACATAGGAAATTTGGGACGCTCCAATTTTAAATTAACTGGAATACAAAGTGTTCCATTCCTGATGACATGCTTCACCTTGATGCATACATAATTTAACAAAAGGAGGGGTAAGGTAGTGACAGCCCCTTGACAGCTGTTCTCAACTTTCTCCGAGTCACAAATCAACTCAGAATGAGTTTCAACACGATTGGAGGAGTTGACTGTAATGAACTCCAACCTACCAAACCTCCAGATTTACCAAAGGCTTCCCAAACCTTGGTGACTACAGACAGTGAAGGAAGTAATGATAAATTTGTACATGCCTTTGACACAAATATTGGTCGCGTGGTTGATAGTGAGGAGGATAGCTGTAGACTATCGGAAGATATCAATGGACTGGTCAGGTGGGCAGAAAAGTGGCAAATGGAATTTAATCCTGAGAAGTATGAGGTGATGCATTTGGGGAGATCAAACAAGGCAAAGCAATACACAATAAAAGGGAGGATACTGAGAGGTGTAGAGGAAGTGAGGGGCCTTGGAATGTATATCCACAGATCCCTGAAGTTAGCAGGGTAGGTCGATAAAGATGGTTAATAAGGCATATGGAATCCTTTCCTTTATTAGCCGAGGCATAGAATGTATCAGTAGGAAGCTTTTGCTGGAACCATATAAAACATTAGGCCACAACTTGAGTACTGTAGTACTGTGTGCAGTTCTTGTCACCTCATTACAGAAAGGGTATAATTGCACTAGAGAGAGCACAGAGATTATTTATGAGGATGTTGCCAGGACTGGAAAATTGCAGCTATGAGGAAAGATTGGATTGGCTGGGGTTATTCTCCTTGGAACAGAGAAGGCTGAGGAGAGATTTAATTGAGATGTACAAAATTGAGGGGTCTGGATAGGGTGGATAGGAAGGGTCTATTTATTTTAGCATAGGGTCAGTGACTAGGGGGTAGACTTAAAGTGATTGGTAGAAGGATTAGAGGGGAGATGAGGATGTCTTCACCCAGAGGGTGGTGGGGGCCTGAAACTCACTGCCTGAAAGGATGGTAGAGGTGGAAACCCTCACCTCACCTGAAGTGCCGTAACCTGCAGGGCTACGGACCAAATGCTGGAAAGAGGGATTAGCTGGATGGCTTTTTTTCTGGCCATGATGGGCCAAGTGGCCTCTTCCTGTGCTATAAACTTTCTATGATTCTATGACTAGGTTGCAGGGAGAGCAGAGTGTAAAATTGTAGTTGCCATACTGTAGAAAGGACATTAAAGCCAGAGACAGTGTACATGCAGAAGGATAAAGCCAGAAGTGGGAAACTAGAGTTTCAGGACAGATTTGAGATATGGCGGTGGGGGTGGTTTCCACTGGAACAGAAATGGCTAATAGGCAATTTAATAATGTTAAATTAAGAAATGTTTGACTGGGTGAATAGCGATGATTTTCTGTTTAAGGTGTCAGTGACAAGGGTAATCAACAATTTAAAATTGTCACTAATTGAGGAGAGGTTGGGAGAAATGTCATTACCCAAGACAGTTGTTGGGTCATGGAATCTTTTACCATAGGGAGTGGTTGAGCCAGACACCATCACATCTTTTAAAGAAATGGATTAATATTTGAAGCAGGTGATACAGGGATCTGGGAAGAGCACGGGATAGTGGGGTAAGTTTAGGTTTGCTCAAAAAAAGAGCCATCACAGACAGAAAGGGCAGAAAGGCCTCCTTCTATGCTGTAAACTTCTATAGTTCTTTAGATCCCCAACCTCAGTCAATCATTACTCCCATGCATAACTCTCCATGCCAAACCAACCTTATGACTTCTTGAAGACGACTACAGTCTGTGCTGAGCAACGAAAACTCATTTCAGTTAGAGAGCGAGGTAGATTTTCATTCCATCAGTTTAGGCTAGATTTAAACTCAGATCTCAGAGGTATCAGAACAGTGTTCAAGCCCGCTGCATCATCTAGTCCACAATATTTCACCAGAAACATCTTTCCGAAAGTTATTTGCTATTTGTACATTCGAACGGAGTTCTAAAGCAAGGGGTTGGGTATTGAAGATTCTCATTGTGTTTTTATTTTCAGGGGACGTCTTTGTGTCAGATTGCAGTGGTGGGAATAGTAATTATATTACTGTACACATCAAGGGCCTGCTACAACCTGGTTGCTATCGCACTCACCTCCTATAACCACATCAATACATTTGATTATGATTGGTACAACGTCTCTGATCAGGTCAGTATGGAACTTTCACTAAAAATTTTCACAGAATCATACAGGATGGAGAAGCCATTCAGCACATCATGCCTGTGTTAGCTCTTTGAAAGAGCTATTTAATTAGTCCTACTCCCCTGCTTTTTCCCCATAGTCCTGCAAACTTTTCCCCTTCAAATATATATCCAATCCTCTTTTGAAAGTTAACTATTGAATCATTTTCCACCACCGTTTCAAAAGTACATTCCAGGACCTAACAAAAAGATGTCTCCTCACCACCCCTCTAGTTCTTTTGCCAGTTACCTTAAATCTGTGTCCGCTAGTTACTAACCCTCCTGCCAGCGGAAACAATTTGTTCCTTATTTGCTCTATATAAAACCCTCATAAGTTTGGACATCTCTATTAAATTTCCTCTGAACCATCTCTGCTCTATGAAGAACAATCCCAAAGTGTCTAGTGTCTCACGTAACTGAAGTTCCTCATCACTGGTACTATTCAGGTAAATCTCCTCTGAACCCTTCTTAAAGTGCATGCACAGAATTGGACACAATACTCCAGCTGATGCCTAAACAGTGATTTATAAAGGATGAGCATAACTTCCACATTTTGGTACTCTATGCCTCTATTTATAAAGCCCAGAATCCCATATATGTTTGTTAACATCCTTCTCAACTTGTCCTGCCACCTTCAAAGAGTTGTGTATGTGAGCCCCCAGGTGTCCCTGTTCCTGAATTCCCCCTCCCCCACCCCCCACCCCCTTTAAAATTGTACCAGAGTAGTTTTGAACTATCCATTGACTGATTCCAACCAGTCACCAACTGATCGCGGAAACCAAGCTGACTTCTTGGTGTATTCATTGCAAAACAATTATTTAGAATGGATGGATTGGGTGGTACAAAGGGTTAGATACTGGCTTTTGGACTGCTGATTAGACCAATCGTTACCTGGCACAAATGAAAATCCCCCGACCCCCAATTTTCAAGCATCAGCTGCCTGATTTTCAGGTGAGAAATGAGCAACTGAAAATTTCCCCATTGTGTTTTAGCCAGTACTTTCATTTTTATGAACCTTCGGCAGGTATCTCGTAAATTAATATAGTCAATCAATACGATGATTAAAATTAAATGAGCTTTGGTTTAAACAGTTCGGATGATACCCCATTAGTAATGATGTATAAAGATGAACAAATCTATGTCCTGGCCTGGGATCTGCAGAAAGAGTTAAAATAAACTGTCCTACACAGCCTCTATGCTTGCTGACCTACGTTAGCTCCTGGTCCACTTATGCCTCAATTTTAAAATTCTCATCCTTGAGCTCAAATTCTTATAGGGCCTTGCCCCCTCCCTTTCTCAGTCACCTCCGCCAGCCTTACAACTGACGAGAACTCTGTGTTCCTAAATTCTGGCCTCTTGCACATCCTTGATTTGCATCACTCTGTGATTGCCTGCTGTGCTTTCAGCTGTCTCAGCCCCAAGCTCTAGAATTCCCACTCTAAATCTCTCTACCTCCTTTAACATCCTCTTAAAAACTGCCTCTTTGACTAAGTCAACCCAGTCAAAGTCATTGTCTTTGGCTCCATATCAAAACTTTTTGTCTGATCACACTCCTGTGAATCAGTTTGACACATTTTACTACTTTAAAGGAGATATATAAATGTAGGTTGTAGTTGAGGTGCTGATATATTAGTTGTCTCACACAGGCAGATCTACAGATGCAATTGGGAGATAAAGGATACCTGGTATTCGGGGTGATCCTATTCATCTGGGAATTGCTGCCCACAACTTTAGTTGTCTTCTTCTTTCGTGTAAGGAGACCCATCCGAAGTCTGGTTAGTATCTCAGAATTTCTTTTCAAGTGCTCGGTGTCTCCTGAGGTGTGCTAGGCATTATTCTAGACTCTGCAATTTCCAGTAATAGCAGCACATATCAGGTACGCAGGTGTGGGAGATTATGAATTTTCAGAAGTCATTTCTATACATCCAAGCAGGGTTCAGAGACGGAATAATAGGGCCACTAATTACAAAATAGACAGAACCATTGTCATAATTTCCACTGCAGGACATTCGTCATTCTCAGCGGTCATTGTTTGAACCATTACAACAATGTTTAGAAATGTGGAACTAATAAATTAAACTTGGTGCTTGGTGTCCTTATGGTACAGTTAGATTAGTTTGAATATGCTATTCTGCTCGACTTATTGCCCAAATTTTCCTGCACTATTGCAGACAGGGAATGGAATATCGTGCAGTCATGGATTCACTCCCAGGGCCTTTTTCTTCGATAATCCTCGACGCTACGACAGTGATGATGATTTAGCCTGGAATGTCACCTGTCACAGTGCACTCAGCAGGTAATTACTAGAAACTCATTTCTGGCTCCACTGCAATTTGAGAGAACCATAGAATCATATAGCACAGAAGGAGGTCATTTGGCCCATTGTACCTGCACCAGGTCTCAACGAGCTATCCAATTAGTCTTATTCCCCTGCTCTTTACCCATAGCCCTGTAATTTCTCCTTTTCAAATACTTATCTGGTTGCCTATAAGTTACGATTGAATCTGCTTCCACCACCTTTTTAGTTGGTACATTCCAACACTGTGCATACAGAAATCTCAAAACAGTGAGTCTTGGCAATTATCTTAAATCGATGTCCTCTGGTTACCAACCCTCCTGCCAGCAGAAATTGTTTCTCCTCATTTATGCTATCAGGATCCGTCATAGCTTTAAACACCTCTTAAATCTCCTCTTAACCTTCTTTGACCTAAAGAGGACAACCTTAGCTTTACTAGTCTGACAACGGTAACTGAAGTAAGTCTCTCATCCTTGATACCATTTTAGTAAATCCCATTCCAGAATTGGGCACCAGACTCCAGCTGAGACATATGAAACCTCATTATTTCTTTAATTTTTCTTTCAAATTTCTGACCAATTTTTCTCCCTTTCCAACCTCGCCCAAAGACATTGATTCCTTGTTGGGTAACTGTAGTTTCACAGGCGTCTGGCACTCCCTGGCCCCTCACACAACCATGAGTGTTGACAGGTTGTTTGGTTTTAGAGGAGAGCATGTTATGGTCAAGCTCAATCCTCACCCAACATTTGTGAAAGGTCATCGACCTGAAACATTAACTCTGTTTCTCTCTCCACAGATGCTGCCAGAGCTGCTGAGTATTTCCAGCATTTTCTGTTTTTACCTCCAATAGGGGTTTGCTGTATGGTAATCAGGATGGTTGGAATCCTGGGCAACCCTCTCCTTGTAGCACCGCTTAAATAGTTAGCTCAGCACAGAGGAGCAAACTGGCATCCTCCTAATTTGGCTGGGTCAGTTCCTCACTGGATAAAGTCACAAGCCATTAGAGGAGCCTAAAGGAGGCTCATATGGTCTAGTGACCTTCTCTCCCTAATTAACTTTCTACCTTAAATTCACTAGTTTGAAGTAAGTTATTCTGTTTTACGTTGAGCAAGACAGTAGCAACCTGACATTTAGTTTAGCATCAGGAGCAGCAATTTACTTTGTATGACGTTTTCAGTAGTTTATATCTCTCTCAGCGACTCAGTTTAAGTCTTGCCCCAATTGCCCTATGCCTTGCCTTACAGTGACTCAGCTGGTTGTGACAGTATAGCACAGAGCAATTATCAATCAAAAACGTCCCAGATTAACAGACATCAAATGGGGCAGCAGCATGGCTACTACAGTTGGCCCTCAGTGCTGTGGGTTCCTTAGGAGAAAATTGCTCAGGCTTCCCATTCCTGATTTGTTTTTATATTTCTTGACAATATCAAACAATAAGAGCTTCTATGGGTATATAAAAAGGAAGAGAGTAGGTAAAGTAAGTGTGGGACCCTTAGAGGACGAGACTGGGGAATTAATAACAGGGAACAGGGAAATGGCAGATAACTTAAACCAATATTTTGCATCGGTCTTCACGGTGGAGGACACTATAAACATCGGCACAGTTGTGAGCACTGTAGCCTCACAGCTCCAGGGACCCGGGTTCAATTCTGGGTACTGCCTGTGTCTGCGTGGGTTTTCGCCGGGTGCTCCGGTTTCCTTCCACATCCAAAAGACTTGCAGGTGATAGGTAAATTGGCCATTGTAAATTGCTCCTAGTGTAGGGAGGTGATAGGGAATATGGGATTACTGTAGGGTTAGTAATAAATGTGTGGTTGTTGGTCGGCACAGACTCGGTGGGCCGAAGGGCCTGTTTCAGTGCTGTATCTCTAAATAATAAAATAAAAAAAATAATAGATGAGCAAGGTGTAAATGGGAGGGAGGAACTTGTACCAATCTCTATCATGAGGGAAAAGGTGCTGGACAAACTGATGGGACTAAAGACTAGTCGCCAGGACCTGATGGCCTGCATCCAAGGGTTTTAAAAGAAGTGGCTGCAGAGATAGTGGAGGCATTGGTCGTAATATACCAAAACTCACTGGATTCCGGTAGGGTGTCAGCAGATTGGAGAACCGCCAATGTGACACCCCTATTCAAGAAAGGAGGGAGACAGAAACTAGGAAACTACAGATCAGTTAGCTTATCATCAGTCACTGGGAAAATGCTAGAGTCCATTATTAAGACAGAAATAGACAAACATAATGCAATCAAACAGAGTCAACATTGTTTTATGAAATGGAAATCATGTTCGACAAATTTGTTAGAGTTCTTTGAGGATATAACAAGCAGAGTGGATAAAGGGGAACCAGTAGATGTAGTGTATTTAGATTTTCAGGAGGCGTTCGATAAGGTGCCACATAAAAGGTTATTGCACAATATAAGAGCTCAGGGTATTGGGGCAATGTGTTGGCATGGATTGAGGATTGACTAACACACAGAAGGCAGAGAGTCGGGATCAATGTGCCTTTTTCAGGTTGGAAAGCCGTAACTAATGGGGTGCCACAAGGATCGGTCCTAGGGCCTCAACTATTTACTATGAATATTAATGACTTGGAGGAAGGGACAGAGTGTAGAGTGTCCAAATTTGCTGATAATACAAAAAATAGGTGGGAGGGCATGTTGTGATGAGGACACAAAGAATCTGCAAAGGGATATAGATAGGTTAGTGAGTGGGCAAAAACTTGGCAGATGGAGTTCAGTGTGGGAAAGTGTGAGGTCATCCACTTTGGGAGGAAGAATAAAAAGGCAGATTATTATTTTGATGGAGAAAGACTACAAAATACTGCAGTACAGAGGGATCTGGGTGTTCTTGTGCATGAAACACAAAAATTTAGCATGCAGGTGCAGCAAGTAATTAGGAAGGCAAATGGAATTCTGGCTTTTATTACGAGGGGGTTAAAGTTTAAAAATAGGGAAGTCTTGTTACAAGTGTACACGGTGTTGGTGAGGCCACACCTGGAGTACTGCGTACAGTTTTGGTCCCCGTATTTAAGGAAGAATATACTAGCATTGGAGGCAGTTCGGAAAAGGTTCACTAGGCTGATTCCTGGGATGAAGGGGTTGTCTTATCAAGAATGGATAAACAGGTTAGGCCTTTATTCATTGGAGTTTAGAAGAGTGAGAGGTGATCTTATAGAAACATATAAGATTTTAAGGGAGCTTGTCAGGGTAGATGTTGAGACTTTGTTTCCACTGGTGGGGGAATCTCGAACTAGGGACATAGTTACAGAATAAGGGGGCACACATTTAAAACTGAGATGTGAAGGAATTTCTTCTCTCAAAGGGTGGTGAATCTCTGGAAGTCTCTACCTCAGAGAGTTTGGAGGCTAGGTTACTAAATGTATTCAAGGAGGTGGTGGATATATGTTTGAAATCTCGGGGAGTCGAGGGTTATGCGGAGCAGGCCCGAAAGAGGAGTTGAGGCCTGGGACAGATCAGCCATGATCTTATTGAATGGCTGGGCAGGCTTGAGGGGCTGAATGGCCTATTCCTGCTCCTATTTCTTATGTTCTTATGTGTAGTGATATCTGCTGGAATGTGTGCAGGCATGCATGTGTGAATGCAATGCAAGAACAGGACCAGACTGGGCTGTGCTGTCTATAGTCACATTTTGCTTGAAGGTGCTGTAGGGGATGACATGAATAACAGTAGCATAGGGTATTGTTAGTGGAATAGTAATCCAGATACTCAGAATAATGCTCCAGCAACGTGAGTTCAAATGCCATCACAGCAGCTAGAGAAATATAAATTCAATTAATTAATAAATCTGGAATTAAAAAGCTAGTCTCATTGATATAAACATGAAATTACCAGATTGTTGTAAAAACCCATCTTTTTCTCAAATGTCCTTCAGGGAAGGAAATCTGCCATCCTTATCCCTTTTGGCCTGCATGTGACTCCAGACCCCACAGCAATGTGGTTGACTCTTAACTGTTCTTTGAAATACCCTAGCAACGCTACAGGAAAAAGTTGAAGAACAAAACCAGACAGACCACCTGGCATCGACCTAGGCACTGTTCAGTCCACCCTGCAAAGTCTTCATCATTAATATCTGGGCACTTGTGCCAAAATTGGGAGAACTGTCCCACAGCCTAGTCAAGAAACAGCCTGACATAATCATACCTTACATACACAGACTCCTCCATCATCATCCCTGAGTATACCCTTTCCCACCAACACTGGTGTACAGAGGGCCCTGGCCCTCAACATTGACTCTGGATCCCATAAAGTCTCATGGCATCAGGCCAAACATAGGCAAGGAAAGATCCTGCTGATTACCACCTTCCTCCCTCAGATGATGAATCAGTGCTCCTCTATGTTGGAAACATAGAAAATAGGAGCAGGGGTAGGCCATTCAGTCCCTCAGGCCTGCACCGCCATTCAAAAAAGATCATGGCTGATCGTCTAATGAAGTACCCTGTTCCCACTTTCTCCCCATATCCTTTGATCCCTTTGGCATTAAGGATCCCTTTGGCAGCACTTGAAGGAAGCACTGAGGGTAGCAAGGGCTCAGATGTACTCTGGGTGGGGGACTTCAATGTCCATCACCAAGCATAGCACCATTACTGTCTGAATTGGCTGAGTCCTGAAGGTCATATCTGCCAGACTGGGCCTGTTGGAGAGAACCAAGAGGGCAAAACCTACTTGATCTCATCCTCACCAATCCAACTGTTGCAGATGCATGTGTCCATGACAGCATCGGCAGGAGTGACCACTGTACAGTGCTTGTGGAGATGAAGTCCTGTCTTCACACTGAGGCTATCCTCCATTGTGTTGTGTGGCACTACCACTGTTAAATGGGATAGATTCAGAAAAAATTGAGCAACTCAAAACTGGGCATTCATGACACATTGTCAGTCAGCAGCAGTAGCAGAATTGTATTTAACCAGAATCTGTAACCTCATGGGCCAGCACATCCCTCACTTTACCATCACTATCAAGCCAGGGACCAACCCTGGTTCAATGAGGTGTGTAGGAGTGTATACCAGGAGCAGCACCAGATATATCTAAAAAATGAGATGCCAATGGGGTGAAGCTATAACACAGGACTACATGAGTGCTAAACAGCAGAAGCAGCAGGCTATAGTCAGAGCTAAGTGATCCCACAACCAATGGATCAGTCCCACCACATTCATTGTGAATGCTGTTGGACAATTAAACAATTAACAGGAGATGGCGGTTGCAAAAACATCCTAATCCTCAATGATGGGGGAGCCCAACACATCAGTGCAAAAGACAATGCTGAAGCATTTGCAACCATCTCCAGCCGGAAGTGCTGAGTGGATGATCCATCTCTGCCTCCTCCTGAGGTCCCCAGCAACACAGATACCAGTGTTCAGCCAATTTGACTCACTCCATGAAGGCTGAAGGTACTGGATACAGCAAAGGCTATGGGCCCTGAGAACATCAAGGCTGCAGTACTGAAGAATTATGCAGCAGAACTAGACACGTCCTTAGCCAAGCTGTTCCACTACAGCTGCAAGACTGGCATCTATTCGACAATGTGGAACATTGCCCAGGTATGCCCTGTCCACAAAAAGCAGGACAAATTAAATCCAATCAATTACCACCCCATCAGTTTACAGTCAATCAGCAGCAGAGTGATGGAAGGTGTCATCAACAGTGGCACTTACTCAGCAATAACCTGCTCACCGCTGCTCAGTTTGGGTTCTGCCAGGGCCATTTGGCCCCAGACCTCATTACAGCCTTGGTCCAAATATGAACAAAAGAACTGAATTCCATATATGAGGTAAGAATGACTGCCCTTGACACCAAGGCAGCATTTGACTGAGTGTGGCATCAAGGAGCACTAGCAAAATTGAAGTCAATGGAAATCAGTGGGAAAAATTCTCCACTGGTTGGAGTCATACCTAGCACAAAGATGATGGTTGTGGTTGTTGGAGGCCAATCATGTCAGCCCCAGGAATTCAATGCAGGAGTTCCTCAGGGTAGTGTGCTAGGGCCAACCATTTTCAGCTCCTTCATTAATGACCTTCTCTCCAACATTAAGGTCAGTGGTGGGGATGTTCGCTGACATTTGAACAGTGTTCAGTAGCACTCGTAACTCCTCAGATAGCAGTCCATATCTGCATGCAGCAAGACCAGGCTTGGGCTGATAAGAGGCAAGTAATATTTGCGCCACATAAATGCTAGACAATGACCATCCCCAACAAGAGGGAATCTAAGAATCTCCCCATGACATTCAAGGGCATTACCATCGCTGAATTCCACACCTACACCCTTGGGGTCACCATTGACCAGAAACTTAAATATAAATACTGTGGCTAGGAGAGCTGGTTAGAGGCTGGAAAATCTGCAGCGAGTAACTCATCTCCTGACTCTCCAAAGCCTTTTCACCATCCTCAAGGCACGTTAGGAGTGATGGAATACCCTCCACCTGGCTGGCTGAATGCAACTCCAACAACGTTCAAGAAGCTTGACACCATCCAGGATAAAGCAGCTTACTTAATTGGTGCCAGTTCCGAAGAAGGGTCACTGACCCGAAACGTTAACTCTGCTTCTCTTTCCACAGATGCTGCCAGACCTGCTGAGTGAATCCAGCATTTCTTGTTTTTGTACTTAATTGGTGCCCCCATCCATCACTGGTGCACAGTGGCAGCAGTGTACACAATCTACAAGATGCACTGCAGCAACTCGCCACGGCTCTTTCGACAGCACCTTCTAAACCTTTGATCTCTACCATCTAGAAGAATAAGGGCACAGATGCATAGGAACATCACCACCTGCAAGATCCCCTCCAGGTCACACACCATCGTGACTTGGAACTATATCGCCACTCCTTCACTTCGCTGGGTCATTCGTTCATTCATCCATCCAACCAATGTCAACACATGCACACATTCTAGCCTGGTGGCCTGGTTTTAGGCAGGGGTGTGCGGTCCCTGCAGAGTTTTCTGTAATGAGAATCTTGGCTGAGTTTTTTTTTTACTCATTACACAAGGGGCACTGAGGCCAAATGTATCGTACCCACGGTTGCTGTGCTATCAGAGTTCAGCTATTCAATGAATATCACAGATCAAACAAGGGACTTTTCCAATCTGCATAGCCTAGTTGCACTTTTGAGCCATGGCTGAGTTTTAGAAAATGACCATTAAATATACTCTGACATGAGGCACATAATCACATTCTCTGAATTCACAATCTTTCTTTATAGCTCGTCAAGTACCTCCCAAATAACTGATCAATTTGGAACCAAGAACCAAAGCTACAACTATGAGGAATTTGCTTCCTTCGCTTCAGAAGCCCATGTGTCAATACATGCAGAGATTCACCCTCAAAACTCCGCTTCACTCATGATCTGAATAAGCTGATTGCCCACACTTGCAGATATTTCAGAAACAAGCACCGTAAAAAAGGATGACTGGAACAGCAGTTGGTTTGGACCAAGTGTGTGTAAACACTGAAAGGCTTGTACTGAAGACTGTTTTACTGACATAATGCTAACTTTGTAAATTTATTTTTTCACTTGTCTGTGATTAACTAATATAAGTCTGGTTAGAATTGTTTAAGTTTCTGTAAATATTGTACAGTTACCATTTTGGAGCTTACAATGCAGTAAGCCACATAATACATTTTAGCCAGTTTAACAATATCTTTCTGGTCTCCAGTACTATTTGTTTTCTAAAACATTGAACACCATCCTTGACTTTGTGCCTACTTTTAGATTGTATGATTGGATACTAAGCTCAGAAACAAGCTCCATTTAAAAGACACAAATCTACTTGTGTACCCTAGAAGTTATGATACTGGACTAGTGACCTTGAGGTTAAAATACCACCATAGAAGGTTGGGAACTTGAATTCAATTAATAGGGTAATTTGTTGACTGGCAGCAGATAAAATGATCTTGAAAGCTGTTGGTTTACAAAAGGCCAGTATCCTTCAGAAAGAACTTGAATTTATATAGCACCTTTCACAACCTCAGGACATCCCCAAGTGCTTTATAACCAATCTGCACATAGCAAGGACCACGAATAGCAATGCATTAATAACCAGATTTTTAAAAAAAAGTCAGTGAGAGATAAATATTCACTAGGACACAGGGAAGAATTTCCCTGATTTCCTTCCAATACAGTCAAGGGATCTTTTACAGCATGAGAGGATGGAACTGGGACCTCGATTTAATGTCTCATGTGAAAGATGGCAGTTCCCTTAATATTGCACTGGAACGTCAGCCCAGATTTTGCACTGAAATCCTTTGACTGGGACTTGTACCCACAATCTTTTGACTCAAGAGGGCAGAATGCTACCAATTGAACCACAGCTGACAACATTGTAAATATAAAGTCTTGAGTTGGTGTGGTCTGTGGAACAGTTAACGTTTTGAGTTATGCTACAGTTGGGAAAGTTTGCATATTAGTGGCAGGCTCACAAAAGGGCTGTGGTTGCTTCAGATTCCATAACCACAGTTCAGAGGATTGGTGCGTTGATAAATTTCAACTTTCTTCATCTTCTCCAGCAATACTCTATATCAAGATATTTACTGAATAACCCAACCTAACCAGATCTACAAAGAGTTTATGCTTTTAAATTAATACCACCACTTGATATTCTTAAATGCATCTGCTCTCAGCTTTTTCCCAAGTCCATCTAAATCTTCCAGGAATTTCATCTCAAAAAAACTTCAAAAAACCTTGACCTGACCATTTTTCTTCATCAATAAACCTTCGACAACCTTATCCTAATAGTAGACGTGTAGGTGGATGAGTATGATAATTAATTCTTTACATTACTGTAAAATGATCATTTAAAAACATGCAGAATTGATGGGCATAAGACCAGCTAGTCCAGCAAGCACTCACACATGAAAAAACACTTGCCTCTCCAGGGCCAATTTGGGAAAATATATTCAGCAAAATTCTTCTTTGATCGCCTCAGGCAATTGAAACCAGCCTAAGAGATGACATGGGCAAAATTTTATCTATATGACTCGATCTCTGCCTCAGTCAAGAACTGGTTCAGCTTCCTCTTGAAGACGCTGAAGTTAACCTAACCAATTAAAGACCTACTGGGTTGTATGAACCCCTTTCTAAGATGTCATTGCAGCAACAGACATGGCTTAAAAGATTCTAACCTTGGAGAAAAGTATACTATTATGAAAACACAGAAGACTCATTACACAATGTCTTCAGTCACAGGGCCGAGAGGTTCTTCCTTCTTATCCAAGGTTTATGACCGTTTGATTCAATTAGAAATCCTTCTTTGACTGGTTAATATATTTTGTGAACTGGGATTTTGTCTTAACCCTGAAAAGTACACACGGAAATATTAGCCCCTTTGATTAACTGCAGCAATTTAACCAGCACCATAGATTATAGCATGTGAAGAGCAACATTTTTTTGCATAGATTGATAATTAGGCTACATCCCTTCTTTTTAAATTATAGGATTAAAAGAGCTGATAATGAGGTGCCAGAGCAACAAGGCAGTTTCAGACATGTTTGACACACACACACTTTTCCAGTTTATTACTGCAATGGTACAATATCCACAATTACATGAATGCACAAAGGCAATATTCATCTCAATGCAAGATAAAATGTCACAACATTCCTACTGATATGGATCCTTCAACAGACATTTCTTAAAAGACGATGTCAGTTTTTCAAAGTGGACAGCCAGGAAAATTTATTTTTCTTTAAATAAATACATCCGACAAGTGCAGTAAATAAGAGGTGCAATTCAGTATTTTCAAAAAACTTTGCTCTCTTTATGCTGAAAAAGTACATAAGAACCAGAAAAAAAATCAACTGGGCAAGGCTTGGAACACAGGTGAGTAGATTAAGAAACAAAAGTATTTTTACAATCAGTTTTGTCACATTGACCAAGCAAGCACTTCTTTTGCTTAAGGCAGGGTATAGATGCACCGAAATATTAGTGCTGATCATGCAGATGAAAGTCAGGAAAGTGTGATAGAAACTTAGTGCAGAATCTGTTGCTAAAGGGAACAGTTTTTTGTATTAAGAGTTGCAAAGCAGTAGTTTGACAAAAGGAAACAAATGCTTGGTTCACAGAACTCATAGTATTCAAATGTGTTCAAAATAAATTACTGATTTAGCATTTAAACTACTATAATTTAGAGCAAGTATATGCAATTTTGTTACTTAAACACCTGCTTTTTTCCCACCAAGGAATCGCAAGTAGATAAAACTGCATATTGAGAAACTACAATGGCTCTTCATTGCTAGTTTCTGCTGAATATTAATGATGCATAAAGAACAACAGAAAAGAAAGTGGCTCAGTATCTGGTTTCTTCCCTGAAATCACAACTTATAGGTAAACTAAAAACTTAACATGAATTGCATCTGCTGGTTTACCTTAACATGTTGAAACATGTGGTGTGCATTCAGCTAGTTCGTTTAGGTGCTTGTCAGTGCAATGTCACTTTTTATTTAAGTGCCCATTGTTAAGTTTACACATGGCTTCAGCAGCTCGTTTCGCTGTACAGGAGAGATTTTTTATATTTTAAACCTTAGCCGATTACTTAAAAGTTGCCTTATGTCATTAATTAAATATTCTATGATAGATGATTGCGAGTGAAGAAAACTGACATTCCCAATTATAGCTCGAACCTACATGAATTCTCCAGTTCTATAACACCAGTCTGTGTTAAGAGAACAAAGTACATGCTGGTTTAACAGCTGGCTTTAAATAGATCAAGAGTTAAAATAAATGATATTACAAAGAAGATAAGAAGCTTTTTGAAAAAAAGTAACTGGGGTCGTTACTGCAGGACGCACAATGAAGTTCAATTGAAAACTGGAGATCTTTTTCCTTTGCTCTTTCTGGCTGTATAAATTATTTTTTTCTTTAAAAAAAAAGCCTTTTTCTACCCCCCCCCGCTCCTCCAAATGCACCACTCTCTAATGGAGGTGCCCTATGCCAGGCCACATACTTGTGCCATCCCTAGGTGCAGGAAAATAGGGACCATAAATAGAAGATAATGGTTAATAAATCCAATAAGGAATTCATGAGCAAATTCTTTACCCACAGCATGGAACTCACAATCATAGAGTAGTTGAGCTGAATAGCATAAATATATTTAAAGGAAGGTAGACCAGTACAGGAGAAAGGAATAGAAGGTTATGAACATAAGAACACAAGAAACAGGAGTAGGTCCCTCGAGCCAATTCCACCATTAAATAACTTGTACATCAACTCCCAACTTACTTCATCTCACCCCATCAGCATCACCTTCTGTTCCTTTCTCCCTCATGTACTTATTCAGCATCCCCTTAAACGCATTTATGCTATTTGCCTCAATTACTCGAGTAGAAAATTTCTCATTCTCTCCACTCTCTGGGTAAAGGCTCATTGGATTTATTAGTGACCAGCATATTTATAACCTCCCAATGAGAGAAACTAGGATTAGCATGTGATGGCCATTATAATCACAATGGGTAGATCGCATTTGCGCAAACACACCCACCATAAGTGATGAGATGGTTAGGTTCGGAGGGGATGAAGGAGGCTAGCGTGGAGCATAAACACCAGCATGGACCAGCTGGGGTGAATGTCCTGTTTCTGTGCTGTATATTCTATGCAATTCTAGGCTCGTGGGTACACAAGTAGCCCAGAGTGAATCTACATTAAATGCTTTGCCTCGTCCTGTGGTGCATTGACCAGCCTCTACTTAGCAATTTCGCCCAAGAACCCAGCTGAGTTTAAGAATGCTCAGTTCAACTAATTGACATTAAGCTGTGGATTTAGAAGAACAACCTTGCAGACAGATCTCCATCTGTGAATCCTTTAGCAAAGGCAGACTGAGACAGACAGCACTTTACTAATGGTGTAATCATCTTAACTTTTATAGTAGATTTTAATATTTTGAATAATGCGTATGTGAACCAGGCAACGTTTCACACCTATGCAAGGTTTGAACAGGTTTCAGCAGCAAAACAAGAGGATAAGACACAAACATAAAAGCAGAAAATACAGTTTACATAAAATATAGTCACTATTATCTGTTCATATATAATGATATCCTTGCTGCAGGTTCTCCAACAATAATTTATTTTTTATCCACATGTAGCTTTTAAACAGTAACATTGCTTTGATCCTCGTTTCAAAAAGAACGCTGCCCATCAAGTATGTCAGCAGGTTAGGCAGCTATATTTGGTCAATTCAGAGAGTGACCTACTTCATATAGAATACTAAAATCGGAAATAAAAGCAGTCATTGGAAACAAACTATATCATGATACTGACATCTATTTTATGTGGAAAGCAATATGAACCATATATGCACAAATATTATTGCTTTTTGATTTGGTAAACCATTGTCATTTAGAAGTACAGGATTGCCAAATTATGAAGGAGACATTCCTTACATTTGATATCTGATGAATTCGAAAGATCCTTACGTCAGTCACAATGTTTTTCTAAAGTGGTCTTAAAACCCTCCATTACTTCAGTAGATTACCAACATTTAGGAACTGCTTCCATTTTTCCACAGGATTTGACTAAACGTTTAAACGATGCTAAAAAGCCCATTTAGCTCACTGTGCAGCAGTTGAAATAACATTTTTCCAAAAGCTGCTTTTATTTTTAATTACAAAAGTCTATGCCCTCAAAATGTACAAATGACAGAATCTGACAGTTATGCAGCCAAGAGTAACTGGAATTATCTTTGAAGAGAGTCTGGTCATTTTAACAAGTTCATTAGAACTTTATTAAGCCAATGATCAAAGATACTGAAGTATTGCTGAAGAATGCTCTGTTTGCAATACTGACACAGTTGGGTTCCAGGAAGTCCTCTCAAACCATTGGGGTTAAAAATAAAATTACACTTGCATTTTAATAGATTAGTGCAGACAAACCTAGAATTGTACAGATTTATAATTTT